>NC_057794.1:37630188-37877318 GCF_018294505.1 Triticum aestivum
AATTTGCTATTTTTTAAAAATAATTTGCAGCCCATTTGCTAATTCTTAAGTAATTTATTGTCACATCCCTAGTTCTGGTATGACCTAGACCAGCTAGTCAGTTGTGCATCATGTTTAAATTCCATTTAAATTTGAAATGGGGATTTGTGAAACCCTCAGAAATCATTTCTGGAAATGACCCAGATAAAAATTGTTTCAATTTGGCCCAAGAAAATGTTCCTGATTTTCTCTAAAAATATTGGAGAGGTAAAATCCCAACTAATATTTTTGGGAGCTCAGAAGTATTTATTTTTGGCCATTTGTGTTAATCCAGTAATTATTTGCGTTGGGGAAATATTTTATTATATATGAAATATTGTCCAATAATTCTGATTTTTACAGTGGGGCTTTGGAATAATCCAATTAAGTTCCTACATTAATTTTCAGAAGAAAATAAATTGATTTAGTATTATTACTAAATCAGAACAAATGTCAGATAAATAAAAAACAGAACAAAAATAGAAAAAAAACCTTACCTGGGCTTCTTACCTGGCGCCTCTGGCCGGCCCATCTCTGTTCTGGCCCAGCCCACCAGGGGCATGGCCGTCTTCCTCCTCTTGCCAGTAGGCAGAGGGGAAGCTGTGCCCGACGCGTGCGCGCCGGCACGCAGCTGC
Source organism: Triticum aestivum (assembly GCF_018294505.1). Taxonomy (NCBI): domain Eukaryota; kingdom Viridiplantae; phylum Streptophyta; class Magnoliopsida; order Poales; family Poaceae; genus Triticum; species Triticum aestivum. The sequence goes on from NC_057794.1 coordinate 37,630,842, forward strand.
CTGCCTGGCGTCCTCCTCGTCGCCCTGGAACGCCCGGACATCGCCACGCGCCGCCCCGTACCCCTCTCACTCTCCCCAGTCCTCTCCTCTCCTCTCCCTCGCTCTCTCTCTCACGGCCGAGCGCCACCGCCGCCACCGGCCACTTCTGCCGCGCCCACAGCCACGGCCTCGCCTCATCGACGCACTCCACAGCTCCTCCGCGATACCCTCTCCCTCCTCGTCGAGTCACGCACCTCCGGACGGCCTCCATCGTCGCCACCGTCGTCTTCTTCATCGCCGGCCGCCGCAGATCTCCACCGCCCGCATGTCGCTGTCCGGCTGTCCCCGAGCTCGCCGTCAACGCCATCGAGTCCGCTGTGAGCCCCTGCATCGATTCCCCCTTCTCCCCTGCCTCCCCGTGCTCTGTAGCCCACAGCCGCTTGAGCCCGAGCTCCGGCCGCCACCGTGAGCTCTGCTCCGGCGAGCTCCGGCGCCCCCGTAGCCTCCCACCAGCTCTGCTGGATGCGGACGACGACGGGCTATGCCCCGGTGGTCTCCGCGCGTCCATCCGCCGTTCGTAGCGCAAGTCCGGCGAGTTGCCGCCGCGGTATTGGTCGCCGCCGGCCAAACTCCGGCGGGCTGACGTGGCTTGTAGTTAGGCGTTAATTACCCCCCTCTGTGACACTGACAATGGGCCCAGCGCCACTAACCTAAATTAGATTAGAAATAACCCCCGCAGCTTAACACTATGTCACTGACGTGTGGACCCCACACGTCAGGTTTGACCTGGTCAGCGCCGTTGATCGCTGACGCAGTGCTGACGTCATGCTGACGCAATTATTCATTTTCTGGAATTATTTTTAAACAGGAAATTCCAGAAAATATTCAAAACTTCAAAAATTCATATCAATTCAACCGTAGCTCAGATTGACATAATTTATATATGAAAAATTATCAGAAAAATTCAATCTATCCATCTGTACCATTTTCATGCATGAAAAACCAACCTATACATGCTGTATATGTGAAAACACACTTATGGCATATTTAAGAGCTTATTTTGGAGTTGCATTTGAATCTTTAGTTCAAATGGACTTTAACCAAATGAATGCTAGTTGCATTAGCTCAAACAACATCACATCTTCATGCCATGTTCATGCATCATATTATTGCATATGCTTGTGTATTGATTGTCGACACCGTTCCTTCTCGATAGGTCCTGCTCCGGAAAGTGTTCGAGAGTACCTGTCTGAGGAGTAGTGCCCCCCTGTTAATCTACCAGGCAAGCAACCCCCCCTTGTTCATTCCGATAATATCCTACTCTCTCGCTCCTGCTCTCATTTATTGCATTAGGGCAACAATGATTCAACTGCTACTTTATGCTACGGTAGTTGAACCCATTCCTCTGCATGACCTGTCATTGCCACAGTAAATAGTTGAAACCTACTAGCATGTGTAGGAGTTGCTTGAGCCATGTTGTGTTCTTGCCATGCCTTGCCTGCTATTGCTTGGAGTTGTGTCAGGTCTGATTCATTGGAAATGGATTGGAGTGTTATGCTATGTTCTGATGCTGAGAATTAAGCGTGTGAACATGACTTGGTAAAGGTAGCGGTGAGAGGCCATGTAGGAGTACATGGTGGGTTGTCTCATTGGGACCGTCCTTAAGAACTGAGTTCTGTGTAAGTTGTCCAATGACTAGCTACTACCACACATTGGGCTCCGGGTGCTCCAAGCTCTCTCGACTTATTAACCGCCTTGAACTCTGTCCAGGAGTTGCAAATAGTTTCTGGTGTTTGTAGGTAGTGCTATTTTTCTACCGAGTGGCACCCGGCAGGGTGGACTTGGGACAGACTAGGCACACGTGGCCCGGTGTACCGAGTGGCACCCGGATGGTGGGCTCGGGAACCCTGTACACATCGTTTGGGGCCGTGAGCGAAACCTCGGCCGGATCTCCTTGCGGATGGAACCCGAATAGGCGATAAACCTGGACTAGAGTCTTGCGTGGTTAGTCAGGTCGTGGCCGACACCCTCGCCAGGCTTCCGCTTGAAGGTTGCCGAGATACATGACGTGTACATGGTGATAAGTGGTGAGAGCGTGTGTGATGAAGTACACCCCTACAAGGTTATCATGATCTATTCGAATAGCCGTGTCCTCGGTTATGGACTTCTTGGATGCTTACGTGGTACATAGACAACTTAAAGTGGATACTCTAAAATGCTCAAGACAAGTGTGAGTGCTATGGATGGCCTTCTCGTAGGGAGACGAGGATGAATCCATAGTAGTGTATTGATGTGGTGATTAGTGGACTCGTGTGCGCTGCCTCATCTCAAAGAAGTTTCTCGTTGTCGTAGAACAGGATAGCCACTGAGTCAAAGCTGGCTTGCTGCAACTAAACCCCACATTACCTTCTTGATACAAATGCATATATGATAGGATCTGATGTAAGTCTTGCTGAGTACCTTTGTACTCACGTTTGCTTTATTTATGTTTTGCAGATGAGACATCTGTCTTACTAGTAGTTCCGCTTGGACTTCGACGAGTAGCTTGTTACCTCAGCTACGATCTTGTACCCTTGGGAGGGTCTTGTAGATAGTCAGGCTTCTCAGCCCTTTTCTTTTGTAGTTGTCTGTACTCAGACATGTAATGCTTCCGTTGCTTGTATGCTCTGAATGATGGGTCATGTGACCCCTGTTTGTATTGATGCTATGTGGCTCTTCTGAGCCTTTATCTATATGAGTTTGTGTTATGTTGTGATGCCATGTTGTACAACACATACTTGCATGTTATGCGTACGTGTAACGTGTATTGCTATGTGTGGGATCCGACAATCTAGTTGTTTACCCTTGGCAGCCTATCGTATGGGGAAATGTAGTCTAGTGCTTTCTGAGCGATAGTAGTCTGCTACAGCCCGGTTCACCGGAGTCCTGCTAGCCTAGCACTACTGCTCGGAACACTTGACTGGCCGGCATGTGTTTCATTTTGTTCCTGTGTCTGTCCCTTCGGGGAAATGTCACGCGGTGACATCTGGATTCCTGCCAAGCCTGCTACAGCTCGGGTTACCGGAGTCCTGTTAGCCCAGTGCTACAGCCCGGATTCACACATTGATGACCGACATGCTCGATGTGGTTCATGTATGCCTGTCCTCATGGGTTAGTGCCGCTTCGGTTTCACGACTAGCCATGTCGGCCCGGGTTCTTTGTCATATGGATGCTAGCGACACTATCATATACGTGAGTCAAAAGGCGCAAATGGTCCCGGGCCAGGTAAGGTGGCACCCGTGGAAATACCGTGCGTGAGGCCGCAAAGTGATATGATGTGTTACATGCTAGATCGGTGTGACTTAGGATCGGGGTCCCGACAGCTTTGGTATCAGAGCCTGACTGCCTGTAGGATTGCCAAGCCAACCTGGTCGAAGTTGAGTCTAGAAATTCTTTAGCTATATAGGGGAATTGATTGTGGAAGGGAACGTAAGGCTCTTTTTACTCCTTATGCCTCATGCCTTCTGATCTGAGTCATCCTATTTTTCCTACGGGGTTAAGGAACTAGGCTTTCTCTTCCGTCTATCAGGATCACGTGTTACTACTCCGTAGTCTCTAAGGTTTGGTTGATCTGAGTCATATCCCAGTTCGAGTATCTCCGGTGTAGCCTGTTTAGTAATATCTCAGAACCTTGAGTGACGACGTTGAGTATGGTGCTACCCCTTCATTTGCAGGATGTTTCATTTTGAGCATCTTACTGCCGTTATGCTGCCGGATTTGTCCTAGAAGTTCAAGAGATAGTATTTTTCTCGTACTATAATCTACATCCTTATGATGATGCTGAATCCATCCTTGTTCCCTTGGTTGGTTCTTCAGGATGTTGCCGGTTAACCGAAGTTCTGTTGCTCGTATCCGGAACCACGGAGATGGTAGGGATGAGGATCCTCCCGACCAGTCTGCGTTGGCAGAGTTCATGTTAGAGGTTGAGAAGAACAAGCGAGAGTTTAACCGCTTGTTAGCACGTATTGAGGAGAACACCTCCCGTCAGCACAAAGAGTCAGCGTCCATCTATGATTTCATTGGTCTGAAACCACCTACCTTCCATCATTCCATTGAATCACTCGATGCAGATGAATGGCTCCGTAGTATCACACACAAGCTGCATTCTGCGAATGTAGCTAAAAGTGACAAGGTCACCTATGTTGCATATCACCTGGAAGGTCCTGCTAGTATTTGGTGGCAGAACTATGAGGCTATGCTTCCAGCTGGCCAGAAAACCACCTGGAGAGATTTCACCGAGGCTTTTCGTGAGCATCACATTCCTCAGGCTCTCATTGATCGCAAGAGAGAAGAGTTTTGTAGTTTCACCAGAGTAAGATGGCTATTGATGCTTACAGTAGAGAGTTTGAGAACCTTGCCCGCTATGCTACAGAAGAAGTGTCCACGGACGCCAAGAAGCAGGCTAGGTTATGGAAGGGTCTCAACCCCAAGTTGCGTCGTGATCTCCACTTGCATCATTGCAATACATTCCAGGCTCTTGTGAACAAGGCCATTAATGCGGAGACAGCTCAGCTCACTTACGAGGAGTCTCGTAAGCACACCCGTGATTTGGTTTCTTCCTCCGATTCTACCTCGCAGAAGCGCCGAATTTGGGTTCCGAGCTCCGCTCTTCCACCCGGTTATACACCAAGGTCATCTTGTGTGGCACCTCACCCAGTTCAGCAGTATGCTCCATCGAGGCCTATTGGTAGACCGCTTGTCAAAGCGGGTCCACGTCCTACTTCAGGGACTTGTTTCACATGCGGAGAGCCAGGACACTATGCACGTGACTGCTCTCAAACCAACTATGCTCCACCCCAGCCTGAGAAGTCTGTTGGCCGTGGTAAGCCATCACGCAAGATGATTAGTGTCAAGTCAGCTCCCACTGAACGTGGATGTGTGCATCACGTCTCAGCTAAAGACACTCATGATGATCCGGATGTCGTTCTTGGTACCCTCCTTGTCAATTGCCATCCAGCTTCGGTTCTGTTCGATACCGGAGCATCTCACTCCTTCATCTCTGAAGGCTATGCTCGTTTGCACGACATGTCATTTTGTGATATGCCAATTACACTTGAAATCCAAACTCCGGGGTCTAGATGGCAAACTAGCAGAATAAGCCATAGTAATGAAATCCTTGTTGACAGACTTGTATTCCTTGCATCGCTTATAGCCCTCAAGTCTACAGCTATCAACATCATCTTGGGTATGGATTGGATGAAAGCTCATTATGCCAAGATTGATTGTTACACTAGGTCTGTTCAGCTTACACACCCATCTGGCAAGATAGTCACCGTCTCCACTAGGGTTGCAAAGCGACAGCTCTATTCTCTTAATGCCAACCCTCTTCCTGACCTTGAAGATATCCCGGTAGTCCGTGACTTTCCGGATGTTTTTCCAGAGGAACTGCCAGGTATTCCACCTGACAGAGATGTAGAATTTGTCATAGATCTTATCCCAGGAACCGCTCCAATCTCTAGGAGACCTTACAAGATGGCACCCTTAGAACTAGCTGAGCTTAAGAAACAACTCGATGAATCCTTGCAAAAGGGTTTCATCCTTCCTAGTTCTTCTCCCTGGGCTTGCCCTGTTCTCTTCGTCAAGAAGAAGGATGGTACGGACCGGATGGTTGTAGATTATCGTCCCGTTAATTTGGTCACGATAAAGAACAAGTATCCGCTCCCCAGGATCAACGACCTGTATGATCAGCTCGCTGGATCCTCAGTCTTTTCCAAGATGGATTTGAGGTTAGGCTACCACCAAATCAAGATCAGAAATGGGGACATTCCTAAGACGGCTTTTGTCACTCGTTATGGCCAGTATGAGTATACCGTCATGTCCTTTGGTCTAACCAACGCTCCAGCTACATTCTCCCGCTTGATGAACTCGATCTTCATGGAGTACTTAGATAAGTTCGTCGTGGTTTACCTCGATGATATCCTTATTTACTCGAAGAACGAGGAAGAGCATGCCGAACATCTTAGACTTGTGCTAGGAAAACTCAGAGAGCACCGCCTTTATGCCAAGTTCTCCAAGTGTGAATTCTGGTTGCCAGAAGTGACCTATCTGGGCCACGTGATCTCTGGTAAGGGCATTGCCGTCAATCCCGAGAGAGTTCAGGCCGTTCTTGATTGGACTCCGCCTGAAATAGTTAAGCAAGTTAGGAGTTTCCTTGGCCTAGCCAGTTATTGTCGCCGGTTCGTTGAGAACTTCTCCAAAATGGCCAAACCTCTCACGGAACTTCTCAAGAAAGATAAAAAGTTTGAGTGGTCCCCACAGTGCGAGCACAGTTTTCAGGAACTGAAAAGACGCTTGACTTCTGCTCCCATACTTGTGCCACCGGATTTCACTAAGGACTTTGTTATCTATTGTGATGCCTCACGACAGGGACTAGGTTGCATTCTTATGCAAGATCGCCATGTGATTGCCTATGCATCTCGACAGTTGCATCCACATGAGGAGAATTATCCTACACATGATCTAGAGCCTGCAGCCGTAGTCTATGCACTTAAGACCCGGCGACATTACCTTCTTGGTAAACGTTGCGAGATTTATACCTATCACCAGAGTCTCAAATATATCTTCACCCAACCAGATTTGAACCTTAGGCAAATACGTTGGCTGGAGTTGATCTCAGATTATGATTTAGGGATTACCTACACCCCAGGCAAGGGGAATGTCATGGCTGATGCGCTAAGTCGTAAGTCCTATTGCAACAATCTCATGTTGCAGCAAGGCCAACCACTTCTTCATGAGGAATTCTGTAAGCTTAACCTTCACATTGCTCCTCACGGATTCCTTTCTACCTTGGTGGCGAAACCTACTCTTCTGGATCAGATCATCTCTGCTCAGAAGCAGGATACGGGAATTTCCCGGATCAAGAGAAACATTAACAAGGGAGTTGGTGGTAGTTTCTCTATAGATGATCGTGGTGTTGTTTTCTTTGAGAGTCGCTTGGTGGTTCCCAAGAATCAACATCTTCGACAATTAATCCTTAAGGAGGCGCATGAATCTCCTCTCACGATTCATCCCGGTAGTACTAAGATGTATCAGGACCTACGCCAGAGGTTCTGGTGGACTAGGATGAAGAGAGAAATCGCTCAGTTTATTGCTAACTGTGATGTTTGTCGTCGCGTGAAGGCAGAGCATCAGAGACCTGCTGGCACCCTTCAACCTTTAGCTATTCCTGAGTGGAAATGGGATAAAGTTGGTATGGACTTCATCACCGGCTTTCCCAGGACCAAGAAAGGGAATAACGCTATCTTCGTAGTCATTGATCGTCTTTCCAAAGTGGCTCACTTCCTACCTGTTCGAGAGAATATCACTGCTAGTCAGCTCGCTGACTTATATATTTCTCGAATAGTGTCACTTCATGGTGTTCCACTAGAGATCAATTCAGACCGTGGTAGTCTTTTCACTTCTCATTTCTGGGAGAGTTTCCAAACTACCATGGGCACCCATCTTTCTTTCAGTACCGCTTTCCACCCTCAATCAAGTGGTCAGGTGGAAAGGGTCAACCAGATTCTTGAAGACATGCTTAGAGCTTGTGTTATCTCATTCGGTATGGATTGGGAGAAGTGTCTTCCTTTTGCCGAGTTTTCTTATAACAATAGCTATCAATCCAGCCTCAAGAAAGCTCCTTTTGAGGTTCTGTATGGACGAAGATGTCGAACACCTTTGAACTGGTCAGAAACCGGTGAAAGACAATTCTTTGGACCGGATATGATCCAGGAGGCAGAAGAGCAAGTTCGCATCATTGGTGAGAATTTGAAAACAGCCCAATCCCGTCAAAAGAGCCAGTATGACAGTAGTCATAAGGAAGTGGATTATGAAATTGGCGACAAAGCTTACCTTCGGGTTACCCCTTTGAAGGGTACCCATCGATTCGGTATCAAGGGCAAGTTGGCTCCTTGTTACATTGGTCCCTTTCTCATTCTTGCTAAACAAGGAGAGGTTGCCTACCAGTTGGAACTACCACCACATCTTTCTCGAGTTCATGATGTCTTCCACGTCTCTCAACTCAGGCGTTGCTTCTCGGATCCCATCCGCGTAGTGGACCACGAAACGCTTGATCTCCAAGATAACCTCACATATCGAGAGTACCCTGTATGCATCCTTGATCAAGCAGAGCGTGTCACCCGACGTCATAACATCAAGTTTCTCAAGGTTCAGTGGTCTCATCATTCCGAGAGAGAAGCTACTTGGGAGCGTGAAGATCGTCTTCGACTTGAGTACCCCACTTTCCTTCCGCCGACTCCTGAATCTCGGGACGAGATTCTTCCGAGTGGGGGCGAGTTGTCACATCCCTAGTTCTGGTATGACCTAGACCAGCTAGTCAGTTGTGCATCATGTTTAAATTCCATTTAAATTTGAAATGGGGATTTGTGAAACCCTCAGAAATCATTTCTGGAAATGACCCAGATAAAAATTGTTTCAATTTGGCCCAAGAAAATGTTCCTGATTTTCTCTAAAAATATTGGCCAGAGGTAAAATCCCAACCAATATTTTTGGGAGCTCAGAAGTATTTATTTTTGGCCATTTGAGTTAATCCAGTAATTATTTGCGTTGGGGAAATATTTTATTATATATGAAATATTGTCCAATAATTCTGATTTTTACTGTGGGGCTTTGGAATAATCCAATTAAGTTCCTACATTAATTTTCAGAAGAAAATAAATTGATTTAGTATTATTACTAAATCAGAACAAATGTCAGATAAATAGAAAACAGAACAAAAATAGAAAAAAAAACCTTACCTGGGCTTCTTACCTGGCGCCTCTGGCCGGCCCATCTCTGTTCTGGCCCAGCCCACCAGGGGCATGGCCGTCTTCCTCCTCTTGCCAGTAGGCAGAGGGGAAGCTGTGCCCGACGCGTGCGCGCCGGCACGCAGCTGCCTGCCTGGCGTCCTCCTCGTCGCCCTGGAACGCCCGGACATCGCCATGCGCCGCCCCGTACCCCTCTCACTCTCCCCAGTCCTCTCCTCTCCTCTCCCTCGCTCTCTCTCACGGCCGAGCGCCACCGCCGCCACCGGCCACTTCTGCCGCGCCCACAGCCACGGCCTCGCCTCCCCGACGCGCTCCACAGCTCCTCCGCGATCCCCTCTCCCTCCTCGTCGAGCCACGCACCTCCGGACGGCCTCCATCGTCGCCACCATCGTCTTCTTCATCGCCGGCCGCCGCAGATCTCCACCACCCGCACGTCGCCGTCCGGCTGTCCCCGAGCTCGCCGTTGACGCCATCGAGTCCGCCGTGAGCCCCTACATCGATTCCCCCTTCTCCCCTGCCTCCCCGTGCTCTGTAGCCTGCAGCCGCTTGAGCCCGAGCTCCGGCCGCCGCCGTGAGCTCCACTCCGGTGAGCTCCGGCGCCCCCGTAGCCTCCCACCAGCTCTACTGGATGCGGACGATGACGGGCTACGCCCCGGTGGTCTCCGCGCGTCCATCCGCCGCTCGTAGCGCAAGTCCGGCGAGTTGCCGCCGTGGTATTGGTCGCCGCCGGCCAAACTCCGGTGGGCTGACGTGGCTTGTAGTTAGGCGTTAATTACCCCCCTTTGTGACATTGACAATGGGCCCAGCGCCACTAACCTAAATTATATTAGAAATAACCCCACCCCTGCTTAACACTATGTCACTGACGTGTGGACCCCACATGTCAGGTTTGACCTGGTCAGCGCCGTTGACCGCTGACGCAGTGCTGACGTCATGCTGACGCAATTATTCATTTTCTAGAATTATTTTTAAACAGGAAATTCCAGAAAATATTCAAAACTTCAAAAATTCATATCAATTCAACCGTAGCTCAGATTGACATAATTTATATATGAAAAATTATCAGAAAAATTCAATCTATCCATCTGTACCATTTTCATGCATGAAAAACCAACCTATACATGCTGTATATGTGAAAACACACTTATGGCATATTTAAGAGCTTATTTTGGAGTTGCATTTGAATATTTAGTTCAAATGGACTTTAACCAAATGAATGCTAGTTGCATTAGCTCAAACAACATCACATATTCATGCCATGTTCATGCATCATATTATTGCATATGCTTGTGTATTGATTGTCGACACCGTTCCTTCTCGATAGGTCCTGCTCCGGAAAGTGTTCGAGAGTACCTGTCTGAGGAGTAGTGCCCCCCTGTTGATCTACCAGGCAAGCAACCCCCCCTTGTTCATTCTGATAATATCCTACTCTCCCGCTCCTGCTCTCATTTATTGCATTAGGGAAACAATGATTCAACTGCTACTTTATGCTACGGTAGTTGAACCCATTCCTCTGCATGACCTGTCATTGCCACAGTAAATAGTTGAAACCCACTAGCATGTGTAGGAGTTGCTTGAGCCATGTTGTGTTCTTGCCATGCCTTGCCTGCTATTGCTTAGAGTTGTGTCAGGTCTGATTCATTGGAAATGGATTGGAGTGTTATGCTATGTTCTGATGTTGAGAATTAAGCGTGTGAACATGACTTGGTAAAGGTAGCGGTGAGAGGCCATGTAGGAGTACATGGTGGGTTGTCTCATTGGGACCGTCCTTAAGAACTGAGTTCTGTGTAAGTTGTCCAATGACTAGCTACTACCACACATTGGGCTCCGGGTGCTCCAAGCTCTCTCGACTTATTAACCGCCTTGAACTCTGTCCAGGAGTTGCAAATAGTTTCTGGTGTTTGTAGGTAGTGCTATTTTTCTACCGAGTGGCACCCGGCAGGGTGGACTTGGGACAGACTAGGCACATGTGGCCCGGTGTACCGAGTGGCACCTAGATGGTGGGCTTGGGAACCCTGTACACATCGTTTGGGGCCGTGAGCGAAACCTCGACTGGATCTCCTTGCGGATGGAACCCGAATAGGTGATAAACCTGGACTAGAGTCTTGCGTGGTTAGTCAGGTCATGGCCGACACCCTCGCCAGGCTTCTGCTTGAAGGTTGCCGAGATACATGACGTGTACATGGTGATAAGTGGTGAGAGCGTGTGTGATGAAGTACACCCCTGCAGGGTTATCATGATCTATTCGAGTAGCCGTGTCCTCGGTTATGGACTTCTTGGATGCTTACGTGGTACATAGACAACTTAAAGTGGATACTCTAAAATGCTCAAGACAAGTGTGAGTGCTATGGATGGCCTTCTCGTAGGGAGACGAGGATGAATCCATAGTAGTGTATTGATGTGGTGATTAGTGGACTCGTGTGCGCTGCCTCATCTCAAAGAAGTTTCTCGTTGTCGTAGAACAGGATAGCCACTGATTCAAAGCTGGCTTGCTGCAACTAAACCCCACATTACCTTCTTGATACAAATGCATATATGATAGGATCTGATGTAAGTCTTGCTGAGTACCTTTGTACTCACGTTTGCTTTATTTATGTTTTGCAGATGAGACATCTATCTTACTAGTAGTTCCGCTTGGACTTCGACGAGTAGCTTGTTACCTCAGCTACGATCTTGTACCCTTGGGAGGGTCTTGTAGATAGTCAGGCTTCTCAGCCCTTTTCTTTTGTAGTTGTCTGTACTCAGACATGTAATGCTTCCGTTGCTTGTATGCTCTGAATGATGGGTCATGTGACCCCTGTTTGTATTGATGCTATGTGGCTCTTCTGAGCCTTTATCTATATGAGTTTGTGTTATGTTGTGATGCCATGTTGTACAACACATACTTGCATGTTATGCGTACGTGTAACGTGTATTGCTATGTGTGGGATCCGACAATCTAGTTGTTTACCCTTGGCAGCCTATCGTATGGGGAAATGTAGTCTAGTGCTTTCTGAGCGATAGTAGTCCGCTACAGCCCGGTTCACCGGAGTCCTGCTAGCCTAGCACTACTGCTTGGAACACTTGACTGGCCGGCATGTGTTTCACTTTGTTCCTGTGTCTGTCCCTTCGGGGAAATGTCACGCGGTGACATTCGGATTCCTGCCAAGCCTGCTACAACCCGGGTTACCGGAGTCCTGTTAGCCCAGTGCTATAGCCCGGATTCACACGTTGATGACCGACATGCTCGATGTGGTTCATGTATGCCTGTCCTCATGGGTTAGTGCCGCTTCGGTTTCACGACTAGCCATGTCGGCCCGGGTTCTTTGTCATATGGATGCTAGCGACACTATCATATACGTGAGTCAAAAGGCGCAAACGGTCCCGGGCCAGGTAAGGTGGCACCCGTGGAAATACCGTGCGTGAGGCCGCAAAGTGATATGATGTGTTACATGCTAGATCGGTGTGACTTAGGATCGGGGTCCCGACAGCTTTGGTATCAGAGCCTGACTGCCTGTAGGATTGCCAAGCCAACCTGGTCGAAGTTGAGTCTAGAAATTCTTTAGCTATATAGGGGAATTGATTGTGGAAGGGAACGTAAGGCTCTTTTTACTCCTTATGCCTCATGCCTTCTGATCTGAGTCATCCTATCTTTCCTACGGGGTTAAGGAACTAGGCTTTCTGTTCCGTCTATCAGGATCATGTGTTACTACTCCGTAGTCTCTAAGGTTTGGTTGATCTGAGTCATATCCCAGTTCGAGTATCTCCGGTGTAGCCTGTTTAGTAATATCTCAGAACCTTGAGTGACGACGTTGAGTATGGTGCTACCCCTTCATTTGCAGGATGTTTCATTTTGAGCATCTTACTGCCGTTATGCTGCCGGATTTGTCCTAGAAGTTCAAGAGATAGTATTTTTCTCGTACTATAATATACATCCTTATGATCATGCTGAATCCATCCTTGTTCCCTTGGTTGGTTCTTCAGGATGTTGTCGGTTAACCGAAGTTCTGTTGCTCGTATCCGGAACCACGGAGATGGTAGGGATGAGGATCCTCCCGACCAGTCTTCGTCGGCAGAGTTCATGTTAGAGGTTGAGAAGAACAAGCGTGAGTCTAACCGCTTGTTAGCACGTATTGAGGAGAACACCTCCCGTCAGCACAAAGAGTCAGCGTCCATCTATGATTTCATTGGTCTGAAACCACCTACCTTCCATCATTCCATTGAACCACTCGATGCAGATGACTGGCTCCGTAGTATCACACACAAGCTGCATTTTGCGAACGTAGCTGAAAGTGACAAGGTCACCTATGCTGCATATCACCTGGAAGGTCCTGCTAGTATTTGGTGGCAGAACTATGAGGCTATGCTTCCAGCTGGCCAGAAAACCACCTGGAGAGATTTCACTGAGGCTTTTCGTGAGCATCACATTCCTCAGGCTCTCATTGATCGCAAGAGAGAAGAGTTTTGTAGTTTCACCCAGAGTAAGATGGCTATTGATGCTTACAGTAGAGAGTTTGAGAACCTTGCCCGCCCCGCACGCGCTCCGGCTGTGCGCACGCATCTCGCCGCCGACCCACACGCGCCTCGCCCTCCTCTCCTTCCCCTGTCTCCGCCACCCGCAGCCGCCCGTGGCCCTGCCCCCGCATCGCCACCCCCATTCCCCTCTCTGCTCCCGCCGCGCGTGCGGCGCCCATGCTCACCGCGGCCTCGCCTCGCCCGGCGTGCCGTCACGCGCACCCGCAGCCGCGCCGAGCCGCACCCGCCGTGCTGCTCCTTCCCGGAGCGCTCGCGCCTGCCGTGGCCCGCACCACCGCAGCCCCTTGCTGTCTACGACGCGACCACCACGACCCCACTCCGTCCCGTTGTGCCCCGCTTGCCCCGCCACCGTCATCTGCCGCCGTCCGTGCCGGCGCTGCTGCAGCTCGCCGGACCCGCCGCTCGCCTTCGCCCCGCTTCCCGTCGTCCGCTGCTGCTCCTCGCACGCAGACTTCGCCCCGGTCGCTGTCTCTACTCGAGACCGCCCGCGACGAACCTGCTGGCCACCGCGGCCAACTGCGCTGGCCTCCCGCTCCAGTTCCTCCCCTTCGCCGCTTCCCCTAACCAGCGCCGTGGCCGCCGGCGCCCTCCTGCGCTGGGTCATGGCCTCCGCCCCCGCAACGCCCACACACCCGTAGCGCCCGTGCCCGCTAGCCCCTCTAGACCAATGACAGGTGGGCCTAGCCCAGAACGTTTTATTTAAAAAGAATTAAAAATATAAAATAATAATAATATAATTAATTAATTAATTACAGAAATAATTAACTTAATTAATTTTGATTAATTAAACTAAATAAATAATTAAACTAATTAAACATTAGTTATCTAATTAACCTGGTTAGTTAATTAGATAATTAATTAGTATGACAGTGGGGCCCACCCCTAATTAATTTTGATTAGATTAATTAAACTGTTTAAATAAAATGTGTCACTGACCAGTGGGACCCACTGGTCAGGTTGACCAGTCAACTCTGTTGACTGCTGACGTCAGCATGACATCATGCTGATGTCATTAGTTCATTTTAAAATTAATTTAAATAATTAATTAAATTCTAGAAATTAATAAAAATCTTTAGAAAATCATATCTTTTAATCCGTAACACGGATTAAAATATTTTCAACATGAAAGTTGCTCAGAACGACGAGACGAACCCGGATACGCAGCCCGTTCGTCCTCCGCGCATCCCTAGCATAGCAAACACGCAACTTTCCCCCTCCGGCTCCTCTGCCCGAAAACGCGAAACACCGAGGATACTTTCCCGGGTGTTTTCCCCCTTCACCGGTACCACCTCATACAGCGTTAGGGCACACCTAGCATCACGCTTTGTCATGTCATGCATTGTCAGGCATTTGTTTGCATTATATTTATTGTTTCTTCCCCCTCTTCTCTCGCTAGACACCGAGACTGACGCCGCTGCTACCCAGTATGACTACGTTGTTGACGACCACTCTCTCTTGCCAGAGCAACCAGGCAAGCCCCCCCTTGATCACCAGATATCGCCTACTCTCCTCTATACTGCTTGCATTAGAGTAGTGTAGCATGTTACTGCTTTCCGTTAATCCTATCCTGATGCATAGCCTGTCCTTGCTACTACTGTTGTTACCTTTACCTGCAATCCTAATGCTTAGTATAGGATGCTAGTTTATCATCAGTGGCTCTTCATTCTTGTCCGTCTGCCATGCTATACTATCGGGCCGTGATCACTCGGGAGGTGATCACGGGTATATACTATATACTTTATACATGGTACATGTGGTGACCAAAGACGGGTCGGCTTGTAGGAGTACCCGCGAGTGGATCTTTGTGGCGGAGCGACAGGGCAGGTTGAGACCACCTAGGAGAGAGGTGGGCCTGGCCCTACTCGGCGTTCGTGGATACTTAACATGCTTAACGAGATCTTGGTATTTGATCTGAGTCTGGCTACTAGCCTATACGGACTAACCATCTACGTGGGGACAGTTATGGGCACTCGAAGTCGTGGTATCAGCCGAAGCCTTCGTGACGTCAGCGACTGAGCGGCGCGCGCCGGATTGGAACGTAAGCCTTCTCTTGTATTAAGGGGGCTAGTTCTACTTCCGGCCGCCCTCGCAACGTGCAGGCGTGCAATGGGCGATGGGCCTAGACCCCTGCGCCATAGGGTTTAGACCGGCGTGCTGACCTCTCTGTTGTGCCTAGGTAGGGCTGCGATGTGTTGATCTTCCGAGGCCGGGCATGACCCAGAAAAGTGTGTCCGGCCAAATGGGATCGAGCGTGTTGGGTTATATGGTGCACCCCTGCAGGGAAGTTAATCTATTCGAATAGCCGTGATCTTCGGTAACAGGACGACTTGGAGTTGTACCTTTACCTTATGACAACTAGAACCGGATACTTAATAAAACACACCCTTCGAAGTGCCAGATACAACCGGTGGTCGCTCTCTAACAGGGCGACAAGGAGAGGATCATCGATTAGGATTATGCTATGCGATGATACTTGGTGAACTTACCATCTACTCTCTTCTCCTACTGCAAGATGGAGGTTACCAGAAGCGTAGTCTTCGACATGACTAGCTATCCCCCTCTTATTCCGGCATTCTGCAGTTCAGCCCACATACGATACCCTTATTCCCTTTGATACCAATGCATACATATGTAGTGTAGCTCCTTGCTTACGAGTACTTTGGATGAGTACTCACGGTTGCTTTCTCCCTCTTTTCCCCTTTCCTACACCCGATTGCTGCGACCAGACGTTGGAGCCCAGGAGCCAGATGCCACCGTCGACGACTACTACTACTACTACTCGGGAGGTGCCTACTACTACGTGCAGCCCGCTGACGACGACAAGGAGTAGTTTAGGTGGATCCCAGGCAAGAGGCCTGCGCCTCTTTCGATCTGTATCTCAGTTTGTGCTAGCCTTCTTAAGGCAAACTTGTTTAACTTATGTCTGTACTCAGATATTGTTGCTTCCGATGACTCGTCTATGATCGAGCTCTTGTATTCGAGCCCTTGAGGCCTCTGGCTTGTAATATGATGCTTGTATGACTTATTTTATTTGTAGAGTTGTGTTGTGATATCTTCCCGTGAGTCCCTGATCTTGATCGTACACGTTTGCGTGTATGATTAGTGTACGATTGAATTGGGGGCGTCACAAGTTGGTATCAGAGCCGACTACCTATAGGAATCCCCCTTCCACACTCCTTGGCCGAAGTCGAGTACATTACAAAAACTTTTACTAACATGGCTATGTGCCTTACGGGCCCACGTCGCCATCTGGGTGGTATTAGGATCTTTTACTCCTTGAATCTTACTCTGGGACTCTGAACTCTCTCCTACTCGGGTTAAACGAGTTTACTAACTTTAACATTAGGATCCCGTGACCATGTTCACCCCAAAGTTGGATAAGCCCTAGCTATTCATTAGAGTAGTATATGTGAACATTATCCACATTGTCATTTGATTCCTGTGAAAACATCTTTGTTTTCAGATGGAACCCACAAGACAGGTCGTGAGCCACACGACGGCCATTGGTGCCTCAGGATCACCTGCTGTGTTGGTTGAAATGATGACCTATCTGGGTTATCGCTGGCACCCTGAGTACACCGTCTATGAGGAGTACCAGGACTTCAACCAGGAGCAGTACCGTGCCATCGTCCACCTCTACTCTCGGGAGTATGACTCCACTACCATGCTGCACACTACTCATGGTGTTGGAGTGACTATCGACATGGCGGTCCACAATGCTACTTATGCTGCTCTGACACGTCTTCGTGGAGAGTATCAGGAGTTGAACACCTCCCCCTTCAGGCACATTGCTATCACATCCGATGTTGGTGCGGAGGGATACTACACTACTGCCTACTCCACTGTCACCCGAGAGCCCTTCTACCATTAGAACCTGGTTCTGCATGCTGATGGGCTAGATAGAGCTAACCGAGCTCTTCGCCACAAGCTGTACACCACCCGTCAGCACCTGTATCGTGCTCTGATGTTGTTGCACCCCTCTGTCCGATCTGGTGATCTGTCGCGTTCTGCGATCTACTCTGCCAGGACTGTGATGCCCCAGGGCGTCGGCTGGCCAGATGTGGGAGGCTACTCTCCCGCACTTGGTCCTCTCCTGCCACCTGCGCATCGGGTTTCGCACCAGAGTATCTGCGGACCCCAGGCTACTCGCGTGGAGGTCTTCCCTTCGCGTCACTACCAGCTGTCAGGATACACCTACCTCCACAGTTCCTCCTGGGACTGATGTAGGCTTGCTTGTTAGTGTTAGATGCATTCGCCGCAAGCCTGCGTGCCGCCTATGATGTATTAGTCTATGTACTGAACTCTGTGTACTGAACTCTATGCATGATCACTTTTGTAAGATATGCCATCTACTATGCAGTATCTATCGTGTTCCTTTCATTATGCATGTTTCATCTTGAATGATTCTTGACCTTGCAATTTCTCGATGCTGAACTACCCCTGTTATATATTAGCAGGATGGTTAGACCGGGTGGTCGTGGTCATGGTGGCAACTTCCCACCACCGCCTGAGTACATGGCTGGTATGATCCAACAGCTTGAGATGAATCATCAGTTCATGGAGAATATGATGGCTCAGTTTCCTTGCCCCAATATGAACCAGCAGCCAACCCCAGTTACTCTGCAGGATTTCATGCGCCTGAACCCAACTGTGTACCGCAGCTCAACTCAGCCTCTGTATGCTGATGACTAGCTCCGTGACATCACCTATGAGATGGAGTCTGCTGATGTAGCCCCTGCCAGCTATGTCACCTTTGCTTCCTTCTTCCTGAAGGGACCCGCAGCTCAATGGTGGGACAGCCACAGGCGTACTCTGCCAGTTGGAACAATCATCACCTGTCCAGACTTCCAATCTGCCTTCCATGCTCGCTTCATTCCTGAGGGAGTCATGGACCGTAAGAAGCGCGAGTTTCGCAACCTCACCCAAGGCAACAAGACTGTTGAAGCTTATTAGCAGGAGTTTCTTGACTTGTCCCGCTATGCTGAGGAAGACATTGCAACTGATGCACGCAGACAGGAGAAGTTCCATGATGGCCTTCAAGCTGACATCAAGCTCGCACTTCTAGTGCATGACTTTGCTAATTTTGCCACCCTGGTGAACAAGGCCATCAATGTCGAAACTGGTCTGCAGGAATACCAAAGCTCTCACAGGCACAACCGTGACACAGGATCATCTTCGGGCTCGTCCTCGCAGAAGCGCAAGATATGGATTCCCAACAACATGTACCAGCCGAATGCACCTGCCCCAAGGCAGAACTATGCTGCACCTCGTCTGCCTGCTCCTCTTACTAGGCAGCCAAGACTTCCAGCTCCAACACCACAAGCCCCTGTTCCCAATCCCAACAATGGTCTGTGCTACAAGTGTGGTCAACCAGGTCACCCTGCTAGGGATTGCAATCAGAACCAGAATCAACTGGCCCTCCCAGCAACTGGCTGTGGAAGCAACCAGCCCCGCAACAACAATGCCAAGTCTTATGGTCGTGTTCATGCCAACCACGTTGATCTCAATGAAGTTCTAGACCAGCCCGCTATCGTGATGGGTACACTCCTCGTAAATTCAGCACCAGCATCTGTTTTATTTAATACAGGTGCATCACATTCATTCATGCCAGAGGATTTTGCATTCACGCATGGCATTAAAAGCGAGGACCTGAACACTCTGCTATTAGTACACACTCCCGCGGGCCAATGTCGGACCTCCATGATTTGCAACGACGTCCCTGTTGAAATCGAAGGACTGGAATTCCTTGCCTCTCCCATCATACTGAAGTCTTGTAGCATCGACCTTATTCTGGGAATGGATTGGTTGAAAGCGCATACTGCTTCTATAGTTTGCGCCACTAAGGTCGTCCATTTGCTACACCCTTCTGATGAAATAATTGCTTACCAAGCTCATCTAGTTCAGAACGCCGAGGCACGGCTTTATGTCTTGAATGTGTTGAACGCTGCACCACTCGAGGGCATTGAAAACATTCCCGTCGTTCGTGAATTCCAAGACGTCTTCCCAGAAGAACTTCCAGGGGTTCCCCCTGCTAGAGTTATCAAATTCATTATCGACTTGAAACCAGGCACCACCCCTATAGCCAAACGACCCTACAAGATGCCTCCACATGAACTCATTGAGCTTAAGGAGGAAACTGACAAATCTCTTGTCAAAGGTTTCATTCGCCCAAGTTGCTCTCCTTTGGGAGCACCTTCTCTCTTTGTTAAGAAGAAGGATGGGACAAACCGATTAGTCCAAGACTACCGTCCTATAAACCAAGCTACCATTCAGAATAAATATCCGCTTCCTCGGATCAATGATCTTTATGGTCAACTGGCTGGCTCATCAGTGTTCTCCAAACTCGACTTGAGGTTGGGTTACCACCAGATCCGTGTTCGTGAAGAGGACATCCCAAAAACCACCTTCGTGACTCGGTATGGATCATACGAGTACACCGTCATGTCATTCGGCTTAACGAATGCTCCCGCCACCTTCTCTCGTCTGATGAACTATATATTCATGGATTACCTCGACAAGTTCATCGTGGTTTATCTGGACGATATCCTTGTATTTTCCAAGAACAAGGAAGAACATGATGAACATCTTTGTCTTGTGCTGGAAAAGTTTCGAGAGCACCAACTGTATGCTAAGTATTCCAAGTGTGAATCATGGCTCCCAGAAGTAACCTATCTTGGGCATGTCATCTCCAAGGATGGTATTGCCGTCAACCCTGAATGAATTCAGGCTATTCTCGATTGGACTCCTCCGAAGAATGTCAAGCAAGTCCGAAGTTTTCTCGGTCTCGCCAGCTATTGCCATCGATTCATTGAGAACTTCTCCAAGATTGCCAGGCCTCTGACTAATCTGTTGCATAAGGGTGTCAAGTTCGAATGGACAGACAAATGTCAGGAAAGTTTACAGGCGCTCAAAGACAAGTTAACTTCTGCCCCAGTGCTTGCTCCACCTGATACTAAGAAGGACTTCATCATTTACTGCGATGCTTCCCGTCAAGGATTAGGCTGTGTCCTAATGCAAGAGCGCAGAGTGATTGCTTATGCCTCTCGTCAACTGCGCCCTCACGAAGAAAACTACCCAGTTCACGACCTCGAGCTTGATACTGTCATTCATGCACTGAAGCAGTGGCGACATTACCTTCTCGGTAATCGTTGCGAGATCTTCACCGACCACCAAAGTCTGAAGTATCTGTTTACTCAGCCAGATCTGAACCTCCATCAGCAAAGATGGATGGAGACTGTTGCAGACTTTGACGTGGGTATATCCTATACCCCCGGCAAGGCTAATGTAATGGCTGATGCCTTGAGCCGCAAGTCTTACTGCAATCACCTTCAGGTTCACAAAGTTCAGCCCTCGCTTGTCGAAGAATTTAGAAAGCTGAACCTTCATATTGTTCCTCCTGGAGCACTCGTTCCCCCTCCCCCGGAGTTCCGCAAGATGAATCTTCTTGTTGTTACTAAGGGTTCTTTAAATACCCTAGCTGTCGTACCAGATCTCGTAGCTGGTACAAAGACTATTCAAGGTTATGACTCTGAAGTCCATAAGATTAAACGCCATCTAGCAAAAGGAAAGCCCTCATTCTTCACTATCGCTGATGATGGCGCCTTGTACTTCAAAGGCCGCCTAGTGGTACCATGTTCGAAGAAAAACCTGGATAAGACTAAAAGGGTTATGCAAGAAGCTCATGATACGCCTATGTCCATCCATCCTGGTAGTACAAAGATGTACCAGGATATTCGTCAAAGATTCTGGTGGTCTAATATGAAGCAGGACATTGCTTGTTATGTTGCTGAGTGTGACATTTGCCGCCATATCAAAGCAGAGCATCAAAGGCCTACTGGAACTCTGCAACCTATCTCTATTCCTGAATGGAAATGGGACCATGTTGAAATGGAGTTCGTCACCGGATTTCCCAAATCGCAGAAAGGTAATGATGCTATTCTTGTCATCATTGACCGGCTTTCTAAAGTCGCACATTTTCTGGCGGTCAAAGAGACAATCACTGCTAGTCAGCTTGCTACTCTCTACATGTCCAGAATTGTTTCACTTCACGGTATTCCACTGGTTATCAGTTCAGACCATGACAGCTTATTCACTTCAAGGTTTTGGGCGACTCTCGAAGAAGCTATGGGAACGCACCTGTCGTTCAGTACGATGTTTCATCCTCAGTCGCAAGGACAAGTTGAACGTGTCAACCAAGTTCTCGAAGACATGCTTCGAGCTTGTGTAATTTCCTTCGGCAAGAAATGGAGGAATCTCTCCCATATGCCGAGTTCTCTTATAATAATAGCTATCAAGCTAGTCTGAAGATGTCCCCCTTCGAAGTGCTATATGGACGAAAGTGTCGGACCCCTCTGAACTGGTCAGAAACTGGGGAACGTCCACTCTTCGGTCTGGATATTATCCAACAGGCTGAAGAACAAGTTCGCATTATTCGCGAGAATCTCAAGACTGCTCAGTCACGTCAGAAAAGTCAGTATGACCGTCATCACCAAGACATGGTCTATCAACTTGGCAAAAAGGCTTATCTTCGAGTTACACCAATGAAGGGTGCTCACCGCTTCGGGATCAAGGGCAAGCTAGCTCCTTGCTATATCGGTCCCTTCACTATTCTCGAAAGGCGTGGAAAAGTGGCATATCAACTGGAGATTCCGCCGAACCTTTCTCAGGTTCATGATGTGTTCCACGTGTCACAGCTCCGCCGTTGCTTCAAGGATCCAATCCGAGCAGTGGATCATGAAGTGCTCGAATTGCAACAGGACCTCTCCTATAAAGAGCATCCGGTCTGCATTCTCGACCAAGCAGAACGCCGCACACGTCAGAAGGCGATCAAGTTCCTCGAAGTCCAGTGGTCGAATCACTCTGAAGACGAAGCCACTTGGGAACGCGAGGACCGCCTGCGTGATGAATACCCCGCATTGTTTCCTTCTACCTCCTAAATCTCGGGACGAGATTTCTTGTAGTGGAGGAGATTTGTAATGCCCGGATAATCTTGCTACAGTAATTCCACGCTAATCATGCCACATCACATCAATTAGTATTGCTAAACTTTCGTTAGTTCAAACCGCGTCAAATTCAAATTTAAATTAATGTAAACAAAAAAAGTTTTCAAAAGTTGCAACAAAAATGTTCGGGCGGTGCTGAATATTACAAGGGTAATTATAGTAAAGAAAACACAATTTTATAAAATCCTTAAATGCGCTAAAATTAATTAAAACAGAAAAGGAAAAGGAATAAAAGAAAAGGAAAATACAAAAGAGAACAAAAAAAACATAACGGGCCCCCTTGGCCCACCTGGGCCTCGGCCCAACTGGCCGGCCCACTCGGACCGAGCCACCCCCACTACCTAACCCTCTCTCCCCCCGTGACCTAGCCCACTCCCCACTCGCCCCCTCCCACTCCCACACGTCTCTCCTCCAACCCCCTCCCCCCATCGATCCCGATCTGGATCGGGAGAAGGGAGGGCTCGGACGTTGCCGCCGCCTAGGACCTCCTCGCCGGCCTGCCTCCTCCTCCTCGCAGGTGCGTTCCCCCCGCCGGGCTGCTTCGTCCTCCTCCACAACGGCCCTCCCCGCGCCCATTGCCCCGTCCCTACGCCCCCATGTGAGCTGCCGCCTTCTCCCTCGCCCCTTCCACTGCAGCGCGCCGCCCTGCACGCGCTCCGGCCACGCGCACGCATCTCGCCGCCGGCCCACACGCGCCTCGCCCTCCTCTCCTTCCCCTATCTCCGCCACCCGCAGCCGCCCGTGGCCCTGCCCCCGCATCGCCACCCCCATTCCCCTCTCTGCTCCCGCCGCGCGCGCGCCGCCCGTGCTCACCGCGGCCTCGCCTCGCCCGGCGTGCCATCGCGGGCACCCGCAGCTGCGCCAAGCCGCACCCGCCGTGCTGCTCCTTCTCGGTGCGCTCGCGCCTGCCGTGGCCCGCACCACCACAGGCCCTTGCTGCCTATGACGCGACCACCACCACCCCACGCCATCCCGCAGCGCCCCGCTTGCCCCGCCACCGTCATCCGCCGCCGTCCGTCCCGGTGTTGCTGCAGCTCGCCAGACCCGCTGCTCGCCTTCACCCCGCTTCCTGTCGTCCGCTGCTGCTCCTCGCGCGCAGACGTCGCCCCGCTCGCTGTCTCTACTTGAGACCGCCCGCGACGAACCCGCTGGCCACCGCGGCCAACTGCGCCGGCCTCCCGCTCCAGTTCCTCCCCTCCGCCGCTTCCCCTGACCAGCGCCGTGGCCGCCCGCGCCCTGCTGCGCTGGGTCATGGCCTCCGCCCATTAACGGGCGCCCGCAGCGCCCACACACCCGTAGCGCCCGTGCCCGCTAGCCCCTCTGGACCAATGACAGGTGGTCCTAGCCCAGAACGTTTTATTAAAAAAAGAATTAAAAAATATAAAAATAAAAATAATAATATAATTAATTAATTACAGAAATAATTAACTTAATTAATTTTGATTAATTAAACTAAACAAATAATTAAACCAATTAAACATTAGTTATCTAATTAACCTGGTTAGTTAATTAGCTAATTAATTAGTATGACAGTGGGGCCCACCCCTAATTAATTTTGATTAGATTAATTAAACTGTTTAAATAAAATGTGTCAGTAACCAGTGGGACCCACTAGTCAGGTTGATCAGTCAACTCTGTTGACTGCTGACGTCAGCATGACATGATGCTGATGTCATTACTTCATTTTCGAATTAATTTAAATAATTAATTAAATTCCAGAAATTAATAAAAATCTTTAGAAAATCATATCTTTTAATCCGTAACTCGGATTAAAATATTTTCAACATGAAAGTTGCTCAGAACAACGAGACGAACCCGGATATGCAGCCCGTTCGACCGCCACGCATCCCTACATAACAAACACGCAACTTTCCCCCTCCGGCTCCATTGCCCGAAAACGCGAAACACCGGGGATACTTTCCCGGATGTTTTCCCCCTTCACCGGTACCACCTCGTACCGCGTTAGGGCACACCTAGCATCACGCCTTGTCATGTCATGCATCGTCAGGCATTTGTTTCCATTATATTTATTGTTTCTTCCCCCTCTTCTCTTGCTAGACACCGAGACCGACGCCGCTGCTACCCAGTACGACTACGGTGTTGACGACCAGTCTCTCTTGCCAGAGCAACCAGGCAAGCCCCCCCCCTTGATCACCAGATATAGCCTACTTACTGCTTGCTTTAGAGTAGTGTAGCATGTTACTACTTTCCGCTAATCCTATCCTGATGCATAGCCTGTCCTTGCTACTACTGCTGTTACCTTTACCTGCTATATACTTTATACATGGTACATGTGGTGACCAAAGACGGGTCGGCTCGTAGGAGTACCCACGAGTGGATCTTTGTGGCGGAGCGACAGGGCAGGTTGAGACCACCTAGGAGAGAGGTGGGCCTGGCCCTATTCGGCGTTCGCGGATACTTAACATGCTTAACGAGATCTTGATATTTGATCTGAGTCTGGCTACTAGCCTATACGGACTAACCATCTACGTGGGGACAGTTATGGGCACTCGACGTCTTGGTATCAGCCGAAGCCTTCGTGACATCAGCGACTTAGCGGCGCGCGCCGGATTGGAACGTAAGCCTGCTCTTGTATTAAGGGGGCTAGTTCTGCTTCCGGCCACCCTCGCAACATGCAGGTGTGCAATGGGTGATGGGCCCAGACCCCTGCGCCATAGGGTTTAGACCGGCGTGCTGACCTCTCTGTTGTGCCTAGGTAGGGCTGCGATGTGTTGATCTTCCGAGGCCGGGCATGACCCAGAAAAGTGTGTCCGGCTAAATGGGATCGAGCATGTTGGGTTATGTGGTGCACCCCTGCAGGGAAGTTAATCTATTCGAATAGCCGTGATCTTCGGTAACAAGACAACTTGGAGTTGTTCCTTGACCTTATGACAACTAGAACCGGATACTTAATAAAACACACCCTTCCAAGTGCCAGATACAACCGGTTGTCGCTCTCTAATAGGGCGACGAGGAGAGGATCATCGGTTAGGATTATGCTATGCGATGATACTTGGTGAACTTACCATCTACTCTCTTCTCCTGCTGCAAGATGGAGGTTACTAGAAGCGTAGTCTTTGACATGACTAGCTATCCCCCTCTTATTCCGGCATTCTGCAGTTCAACCCACATATGATACCCTTATTCCCTTTGATACAAATGCATACATATGTAGTGTATCTCCTTTCTACTTTGGATGAGTACTCACGGTTTCTTTCTCCCTCTTTTCCCCTTTCCTACACCCGATTGCTGCGACCAGACGTTGGAGCCCAGGAGCCAGACGCCACCATCGACGACGACTACTACTACTACTCGGGAGGTGCCTACTACTACATGGAGCCCGATGACGACGACCAGGAGTAGTTTAGGTGGATCCCAGGCAGGAGGCCTGCGCCTCTTTCGATCTATATCTCAGTTTGTGCTAGCCTTCTTAAGGCAAACTTGTTTAACTTATGTCTGTACTCAGATATTGTTGCTTCCGCTGACTCGTCTATGATCGAGCTCTTGTATTCGAGCCCTCGAGGCCCCTGGCTTGTAATATGATGCTTGTATGACTTATTTTATTTGTAGAGTTGTGTTGTGATATCTTCCCGTGAGTCCCTGATCTTGATCGTACACATTTGCGTGTATGATTAGTGTACGATTGAATCGGGGGCATCACAAGTTGGTATCAGAGCCGTCTGCCTGTAGGAATCCCCCTTCCACACTCCTTGGCCGAAGTCGAGTCTAGACATTACAAAAACTTTTACTAACATGGTTGTGTGTTGTACGGGCCCACGTCGCCATCTGGGTGGTATTAGGATCTTTTACTCCTCGATCCTTACTCTGGGACTCTGAACTCTCTCCTACTCGGGTTAAACGATTTTACTAACTTTAACATTAGGATCCCGTGACCACGTTCACCCCAAAGTTGGATAAGCCCTAGCTATTCATTAGAGTAGTATATTTGAACATTATGCACATTGTCATTTGACTCCTGTGAAAACATCTTTGTTTTCAGATGGAACCCACAAGATAGGTCGTGCGCCACACAACGGCCATTGGTGCCTCAGGATCACCTGCTGTGTTGGTTGAGATGATGACCTATCTGGGTTATCGCTGGCACCCTGAGTACACCGTCTATGAGGAGTACCAGGACTTCAACCAGGAGCAGTACCGTGCCATCGTCCACCTCTACTCTCGGGAGTATGACTCCACTACCATGCTGCACACTGCTCATGGTGTTGGAGTGACTATCGACATGGCGGTCCACGATGCTACTTATGCTATTCTGACACGTCTTCGTGGAGAGTATCAGGAGTTGGACACCTCCCCCTTCAGGCACATTGCTATCGCATCCGATGTTGGTGCGGAGGGATACTACACTGCTGCCTACTGCACTGTCACCCGAGAGCCCTTCTACCATCAGAACCTGGTTCTGCATGCTGATGGGCTAGATAGAGCTAACCGAGCTCTTTGCCACAAGCTGTACACCACCCGTCAGCACCTGTATCGTGCTCTGACGTTGTTGCACCCCTCTGTCCGATCTGGTGATCTGTCGTGTTCTGCGATCTACCCTGCCAGGACCGTGATGCCCCAGGGCGTCGGCTGGCCAGATGTGGGAGGCTACTCTCCCACACTTGGTCTTCTCCTGCCACCTGCACATCAGGTTTCGCACCAGAGTATCCGCGGACCCCAGGCTACTCGCGTGGAGGTCTTCCCTTCGCGTCACTACCAGCTGTCAGGCTACACCTACCTCCACAGTTCCTCCTGGGACTGATGTAGTCTTGCTTGTTAGTGTTAGATGCATTCTCCGCAAGCCTGCGTGCCGCCTATGATGTATTAGTCTATGTACTGAACTCTGTGTAGCGAACTCTATGCATGATCACTTTTGTAAGATATGCCAATTACTATGCAGTATCTATCATGTTCCTTTCATTATGCATGTTTCATCATGAATGATTCTTGACCTTGCAATTTCTCGATGCTGAACTACCCCTGTTATATATTAGCAGGATGGTTAGACCAGGTGGTCGTGGTCGTGGTGGCAACTTCCCACCACCGCCTGAGTACATGGCTGGTATGATCCAATAGCTTGAGATGAATCGTCAGTTCATGGAGAATATGATGGCTCAGTTTCCTCGCCCCAATATGAACCAGCAGCCAACCCCAGTAACTCTACAGGATTTCATGCGCCTGAACCCAACTGTGTACCACAGCTCAACTTAGCCTCTGGATGCTGATGACTGGCTCTGTGACAGCACCTATGAGATGGAGTCTGCTGATGTAGCCCCTGCCAGCTATGTCACCTTTGCTTCCTTCTTCCTGAAGGGACCCGTAGCTCAATGGTGGGACAGCCACAGGCGTACTTTGCCAGTTGGAACAATCATCACCTGGACCGAATTCGAACGGCAGGTGCTTATGCTACCCTTCAAATAAAAATCAGATGCCTGAAAATTCGTTTCGAAACAAATGATTCAGCTTTATATCCACGTCGACCCTCGGCATGATGGTTGGAAGCAAATGCCAAGTTCATACCGAAAGATCGTTAACAGCAATACCAACTTGCGGACGACAAGGTAGTATCAGTACCAATACCAAACTAACTTATAATCTTTTTAGTCCTGGCCCTAGTGTTCGTCTGGTAGAAAATCTTGCAGAGGACTAGCTCCCGCTCCTTCTCTTGCTCCAGGTCCCCGAGGTGGTATTGGTGCATCACCCAGTTGGTCCTCTGCTGGTCGAAGTTCTTTTTTTGCGGGAATGGTCGAAGTTCTTGTTGGTGTGCAGCACCAGAACCTTTTTGCTGCATGTCTGCCGGTCTTGTGCCACATCGCGTGCATGCCACACTCCGACTGTATCTTTGTCCACGCGCCCCTTTTGAACGCCCTGAGATTGCACTGAAAGAAATGCTTGCTTAGGCCACTCAGTGTGATACCTGCAGTATTGTCGAATGTAGGTTTTAGTGTACATAGTTGGCATTTTCATAACATCTTTGGCATGTTCCAGTCACTTGTTTCACTTTTTATTAACTGTCAAATTGTAATTGCTTCACTAGGTCTGTGTAAAAGAAAAATAGAGCTATAAATAAAGGAATATGTTTGTGCAAGTAAACAGCCTATTGATGTCTTACCTGGAAG
The DNA here is from genome assembly GCF_018294505.1 of Triticum aestivum. Taxonomy (NCBI): domain Eukaryota; kingdom Viridiplantae; phylum Streptophyta; class Magnoliopsida; order Poales; family Poaceae; genus Triticum; species Triticum aestivum. Next base: position 37,659,237 of record NC_057794.1, read on the forward strand.
TTTCTCAGGATGGGTGTAGCATATGTCGTGCTCATTGTCGATGGTTGGTATGAACAAATCAATCAGAGGGTGAGATCTCGCGTTGTTAGCACTCACTTTGGCCTCAAGGTGCTCGATCAACTCCTGATCCATGGGATCGAACTTGGCGCCAGCCGGTAGCACCGGCCAATCCTTCTTCGAGTTGCATCAGTTAATTCCAGTTATATGGCACTCAATGTATGATCAATCGACTGTTTTAAGTGAATGATGAAAGATTTCAACAGATAAGTGGTAGTACTCCAAATCTGAAGTCCATAATACCCGAACACACGGTCGAGATTCTTGTGTCACCTCACGCGCAGCGTGTTGTCACGCCAATTCAATGTGAGGTCATGATGAATAATTTGACCGATGTATACTAGTACTGCTACTGTACTACTTACTAGCCGTATTTAGTGTCACATTTTAACCATAGGTTTAACTAACAAAATGTCAATGCATGTCACAGAAAGTTATTCCATTGGAAACTATGTTCAAATATGAATAAAACGATATCATTTTTTGTGACATGCATTAACATTTAGTTAGTGAAATTTATGGTCAAAACTTGACACAAATTACGAAAGGGACCAGTAAACCAGGAGGAAGGTAGTAGTACGAGTAGCGCAATATACGGTATAGAGGACTAGTAGAAATTTAGAGATGGGGTAAGAAGTTACAAGGCTGTGCAACAGATTGAAGGAAATATGCCCTAGATGCAATAATAAAGTTATTATTTATTTCCTTATTACATGATAAATGTCTATTATTCATGCTCGAATTGTATTAACCGGAAACATAATACATGTGTGAATACATAAACAAACATAGTGTCACTAGTATGCCTCTACTTGACTAGCTCGTTAATCGAAGATGGTTGAGTTTCCTAGCCATGGACATGAGTTGTCATTTGATTAACGGGATCGCATCATTAGGAGAATGATGTGATTGACTTGACCCATTCCTTTAGCTTCGCACTTGACCGTTTAGTATGTTGTTATTGCTTTCTTCATGACTTATACATGTTCCTATGACTATGAGATTATGCAACTCCCGTTTAACAGAGGAACACTTTGTGTGCTACCAAACTTCACAACATAACTGGGTGATTACAAAGGTGCTCTACAGGTGTATCCGAAGGTACTTGTTGAGTTGGCGTATTTCGAGATTAGGATTTGTCATTCCGATTGTCGGAGAGGTATCTCTGGGCCCTCTCGGTAATGCACATCACAATAAGCCTTGCAAGCAATGTGATTAATGAGTTAGTTGTAGGATGATGCATTATGGAACGAGTAAAGAGACTTGCCGGTAATGAGATTGAACTAGGTATTGTGATACCGATGATCGAATCTCGAGCAAGTAACATACCGATGACAAAGGAAACAACGTATGTTGTTATGCGGTTTGACCGATAAAGATCTTCATAGAATATGTAGGAGCTAATATGAGCATCCAGGTTCCACTATTGGTTATTGACCGTAGATGTGTCTTGGTCATGTCTACATAGTTCTTGAACCCGTAGGGTCCGCATGCTTAACGTTCGGTGATGATTTGTATTATGAGTTGTGTGATTTGATGTACCGAAGGTAGTTCAGAGTCCCGGATGAGATCGGGGACATGATAAGGAGTCTCGAAATGGTCGAGACATAATAATCGATATATTGGACGACCATATTCGGACATCGGAAAGGTTCCGAGTGATTCGCGTATTTTTCGGAGTACCGGAGAGTTATCGGAATTCATATTGGGCCTTAATGGGCCATACGGAAAAGGAGAGAAAGGCCTCAAAAGGTGGCTGCACCCCTCCCCATGGTCTGGTCCGAATTGGACTAGGGAGGGGGGCGCCCCTGATACGTCTCCAACATATCTATTATTTTGATTGTTCCATGCTATATTATATCCTCTTTTAAACATTATTGGGCTTTATTATACACTTTTATATTATTTTTGGGACTAACCTATTAACCGGAGGCCCAGTCCAGAATTGCTGTAATTTTTGCCTATTTTAGGGTTTCGCAAGAAAAGAATATCAAACGGAGTCCAAATGGAATGAAACCTTCGGGAACATGATTTTTAGAACGAACACGATCCAGGAGACTTGGACCCCACGTCAAGCAACCAACAGGGAAGCCACGAGGTAGGGGGGCGCGCCTACCCCCCCAGGCGCGCCCTCCACCCTCGTGGCCCCCCCTGTTGCTCCATTGACGTACTCCTTCCTCCTATATATACCTACGTATCCCCAAACTACCAGATACGGAGACAAAAACCTAATTCCACCACTGCAACCTTCTGTATCCACGAGATCCCATCTTGGGGCCTGTTCTGGAGCTCCGCTGGAGGGGGCATCGATCACGGAGGGCTTATACATCAACACCATAGCATCTCCGATGAAGTGTGAGTAGTTTACCTCAGACCTTCGGGTCCATAGTTATTAGCTAGATGGATTTCTCTCTCTTTCTGGATCTCAATACAATCTTCTCCCCCTCTCTCGTGGAGATCTATTCGATGTAATCTTCTTTTTGCGGTGTGTTTGTTGAGACCGATGAATTGTGGGTTTATGATCAAGTTTATCTATGAACAATATTTGAATCTTCTCTGAATTCTTTTATGTATGATTGGTTATCTTTGCAAGTCTCTTCGAATTTTCAGTTTGGTTTGGCCTACTAGATTGATCTTTCTTGCAATGGGAGAAGTACTTAGCTTTGGGTTCAATCTTGCGGTGTCCTTTCCCAGTGACAGTAGGGGCAGAAAGGCACGTATTGTATTGTTGCCATCGAGGATAACAAGATGGGGTTTTCATCATATTGCATGAGTTTATCCCTCTACATCATGTCATATTGCTTAAAGCATTACTATGTTCTTATGAACTTAATACTCTAGATGCATGATGGATAGCGGTCGATGTGTGGACTAATAGTAGTAGATGCAGGCAGGAGTCGGTTTGCTTGTCTCGGACGTGATGCCTATATACATGATCATACCTAGATATTCTCATAACTATGCTCAATTCTGCCAATTGCTCAATAGTAATTTTTTACCCACCGTGAATACTTATGCTCTTGAGAGAAGCTACTAGTGAAACCTATGGCCCCTGGGTCTATTCTCCATTATATCAATCTTCCAATACTTAGTTATTTTTATTGCTTTCTATTTTACTTTGCATCTTTAGCATAAAAATACCAAAAATATTACCTTATCATATCTATCGGATCTCACTCTTGTAAGTGACTGTGTAGGGATTGACAACCCCTTATCGTGTTGGTTGCGAGGATTTATTTGTTTGTGTAGGTGCGAGGGACTCGCGCGTAGCCTCCTACTGGATTGATACCTTGGTTCTCAAAAACTAAGGGAAATACTTACGCTACTTTGCTGCATCACCCTTTCCTCTTCAAGGGAAAACCAACGCAGTGCTCAAGAGGTAGCAGCCCCCTCCCTTCCTTATCATTTTCCCTTCCCTTTTTCCTATTCCATGTGGGAGGAGGAATCCTACTAGGACTAGGGAGTCCTAGTAGGACTCCACAATTCTGGCGTGCCCTAGGGGCTGGCCGGCCTCCCCTCCTCCATCCTTTATATACGGGGGCAGGGGGCACCTCTATACACACAGGTTGATCTATTGATCTATTCCAGCCGTGTGCGGTGTCCCCCTCCACCATATTCCACCTTGGTCATCTCGTAGCGGTGCTTAGGCAAAGCCCTGCGTCGGTAGCAACATCATCACCGTCACCACGCCGTCGTGCTGATGGAACTCTCCCATGAAGCTCTGCTGGATCGGAGTCCGCGGGATGTCATCGAGCTGAACGTTTGCTGAACTCAGAGGTGCCGTACGTTCGGTACTTGGATCGGTCGGATCGTGAAGACGTACAACTACATCAACTGCATTGTGCTAACGCTTCCGCTTACGGTCTACGAGGGTACGTGGACGATACTCTTCCCTGTCGTTGCTATGCATCACCATGATCTTGTGCGTGCGTAGGAATTTTTTTGAAATTACTACGTTCCCCAACAGTGGCATCCGAGCCAGTTTTATGCGTAGATGTTATATGCACGAGTAGAACACAAGTGAGTTGTGGGCGATACAAGTCATACTGCTTACAAGCATGTCATACTTTGGTTCGGCGGAATTGCTGGATGAAGCGGCCCGGGCCGACATTACGCGTACGCTTACGCGAGATTGGTTCTACCGACATGCTTTGCACATAGGTGGCTGGCGGGTTTCAGTCTCTCCAACTTGAGTTGAACCGAGTGTGGCTACGCCCGGTCCTTGAGATGGTTAAAACAACACTAACTTGACAAACTATCATTGTGGTTTTGATGCGTAGGTAAGAACGGTTCTTGCTCAGTCCGTAGCAGCCACGTAAAACTTGCAACAACAAACTAGAGGACGTCTAACTTGTTTTTTCAGGGCATGTTGTGATGTGATATGGTCAAGGAATGATGCTATATTTTATTATATGAGATGATCATGTTCTGTAACCGAATTATCTGCAACTGGCAGGAGCCATATGGTTGTCGCTTTATTGTATGCAATGCAATCGCCCTGTAATTGCTTTACTTTATCACTAAGTGGTAGCGATAGTCGTAGAAGCAATAGTTGGTGAGACGACAACGATGCTACGATGGAGATCAAGTTGTCGCGCCGGTGACGATGGTGATCATGACGGTGCTTCGGAGATGAAGATCACAAGCACAAGATGATGATGACCATATCATATCACTTATCTTGATTGCATGTGATGTTTATCTTTTATGCATCTTATTTTAATTAGATCGATGATAGCATTATAAGATGATCTCTCACTAAATTTCAAGGTATAAGTGTTCTCCCTGAGTATGCACCGTTGCGAAAGTTCTTCGTGCTGAGACACCACGTGATGATCGGGTGTGATAATCTCTACGTTCACATACAACGGGTGCAAAACAGTTGCACACGCAGAATACTCAGGTTAAACTTGACGAGCCTAGCATATGCAGATATGGCCTCGGAACACTGAGACCGAAAGGTCGAGCGTGAATCATATAGTAGATATGATCAACATAGTGATGTTCACCATTGAAACTACTCCATCTCACGTGATGATCGGACATGGTTTAGTTGATATGGATCACATAATCACTTAGAGGATTAGAGGGATATCTATCTAAGTGGGAGTTCTTTGACAATTTGATTAACTGAACTTTAATTTATCATGAACTTAGTCCTGGTAGTATTAGCATATCTATGTTGTAGATAAATAGCTCGCATTTAGCTCCTTTGTTTCATTTTTGATATGTTCCTAGAGAAAACTAAGTTGAAAGATGTTAGTAGCAATGATGCGGATTGGATCCGTGATCTGAGGATTATCCTCATTGCTGCACAGAAGAATTATGTACTTGATGCACCGCTAGGTGACAGACCTATTGCAGGAGCAGATGCAGACGTTATGAACGTTTGGCTAGCTCAATATGATGAGTACTTGATAGTTTAGTGCACCATGCTTAACAGCTTAGAATCGGGACTTCAAAGACGTTTTGAACGTCATGGATCATATGAGATGTTCCAAGAGTTAAAGTTAATATTTCAAGCAAATACCCGAGTTGAGAGATATGAAGTCTCCAACAAGTTCTATAGCTAAAAGATGGAGGAGAATAGCTCAAGCAGTGAGCATGTGCTTAGATTGTCTGGGTACTACAATCGCTTGAATCAAATGGGAGTTAATCTTCCAGATAAAATAGTGATTGACAGAATTCTCTAGTCACCATCACAAGGTTAGTAGAACTTTGTGATGAACTATAGTATGCAAGGGATGACGAAAATGATTCCCGAGCTTTTCATGATGATGGAATCGATAAAGGTAGAAATCAAGAAAGAGCATCAAGTGTTGATGATTAACAAGACCACTAGTTTCAAGAAAAGCGCAAAGGGAAAGAAAGGGAACTTCAAGAAGAACGGCAAGAAAGTTGATGCTCAAGTGAAGAAGCCCAAGTCTGGACTTAAGCCTGAGACTAAGTGCTTCTACTGCAAAGGGACTGGTCACTAGAAGCGGAACTGCCCCAAGTATTTGGCAGATAAGAAGGATGGCAAAGTGAACAAAGGTATATTTGATATACATGTTATTGATGTGTGCTTTACTATTGTTTATAGCAACCCCTCAGTATTTGATACTAGTTAGGTTGCTAAGATTAGTAACTCGAAACGGGAGTTGCAGAATGAACATAAACTAGTTAAGGGTGAAGTGACGATGTGTGTTGGAAATGGTTCCAAGATTGATATGATCATCATCGCACACTCCCTATATTTTCGGGATTAGTGTTGAACCTAAATAAATGTTATTTGGTGTTTGCGTTGAGCATGAATATGATCTCATCATGTTTATTGCAATACGGTTATTCATTTAAGTTAGAGAACAATTGTTGTTCTGTTTACATGAATAAAACCTTCTATGGTCATACACACCAACGAAAATAGTTTGTTGGATCTCGATCGTAATGATACACATATTCATAATATTGAAACCAAAAGATGCACAGTTAATAATGATAGTGCAACTTATTTGTGGCACTGCCGTTTAGGTCATATTGGTGTAAAGCACATGAAGAAAATCCATGCTGATGGGCTTTTGGAATCACTTGATTATGAATCAGTTGATGCTTGCGAACCATGCCTCATAGGAAAGATGACTAAGACTCCGTTCTCCGGAACAATGGAGCGAGCAACTGACTTATTGGAAATAACACATACTGATGTATGAGGTCTGATGAGTGTTGAGACTCGCGGCGGGTATCGTTATTTTCTGACCTTCAGAGATGATTTGAGTAAGATATGGGTATATCTACTTGATGAAACATAAGTCTAAAACATTTGAAAAGTTCAAAGAATTTTAGAGTGAAGTGGAAAATCATCGTAACAAGAAAATAAAGTTTCTACGATCTGATCGTGGAGGAGAATATTTGAGTTACGAGTTTAGTCTTCATTTGAAATAATGCGGAATAGTTTCGCAACTCACGCCACCTGGAACACCACAGCGTAATGGTGTGTCCAAACATCGTAACCGTACTATATTAGATATGGTGCAATCTATGATGTCTCTTACTGATTTACCACTATTGTTTTGGGGTTATGCAATAGATACAACTGCATTCACGTTAAATAGGGAACCATCTAAATCCGTTGAGATGACACCATATGAACTATGGTTTAGCAAGAAACCAAAGTTGTCGTTTCTTAAAGTTTGGGGTTGCGATGCTTATGTGAAAAAGTTTCATCCTGATAAGCTCAAACCCAAATCGGAGAAACGTGTCTTCATAGAATACCCAAAGGAGACAGTTGGGTACACCTTCTATCACAGATCTGAAGGTAAGTTCTTTGTTGCTAAGAATGGATCCTTTCTAGAGAATGAGTTTCTCTCGAAAGAAGAGAGTGGGAGGAAAGTAGAACTTGATGAGGTAACTGTACCTGCTCTCTTATTGGAAAGTAGTTCATCACAGAAATCTATTCTTGTGACTCCTACACCAATTAGTGAGGAAGCTAATGATGATGATCATGTATCTTCAGATCAAGTTACTACCGAACCTCGTAGGTCAACCAGAGTAAGATCTGCACCAGAGTGGTATGGTAATCCTGTTCTGGAGGTCATGTTACTTGACCATGACGGACCTACGAACTATGAGGAAGCAATGATGAGCCCAGATTCCGCGAAATGGTTTGAGGCCATGAAATCTGAGATGGGATCCATGTATGAGAACAAAGTATGTACTTTGGTTGACTTGCCCGATGATCGGCAAGCCATAGAAAATAAATGGATCTTCAAGAGGAAGACGGACGCTGATAGTAGTGTTCTATCTACAAAGCTAGACTTGTCGAAAAAGGTTTCGACAAAGTTCAAGGAGTTGACTACGATGAGACCTTCTCACCTGTAGCGATGCTTAAGTCTGTCCGAATCATGTTAGCAAATTGCCACATTTTATGAAATCTGGCAAATGGATGTCAAAAACTACATTCCTTAAAGGATTTCTTAAAGAAGAGTTGTATATGATGCAACCATAAGGTTTTTGTCGAACCTAAAGGTGCTAACAAAATGTGCAAGCTCCAGCGATCCATCTATGGATTGGTGCAAGCATCTCGGAGTCGGAATATACACTCTGATGACTTGATCAAAGCATATAGTTTTATACAGACTTGAAGTGAAGCCTGTATTTACGAGAAAGTGAGTGGGAGCACTACTGCCTTTCTGATAAGTATATGTAAATGACATATTGTTGATCAGAAATGATGTAGAATTTTCTGGAAAGCATAAAGGAGTGTTTGAAAGGAGTTCTTCAAAGAAAGACCTCGGTGCAGCTACTTACATATTGAGCATCAAGATCTATAGAGATAGATCAAGACGCTTGATAAGTTTTTTCAATGAGTACATACCTTGACAAGATTCTGAAGTAGTTCAAAATGGAACAGTCAAAGCAAGAGTTCTTGCCTGTATTACAAGGTGTGAAATTGAGTAAGACTCAAAGCCCGACCACGGTAGAAGATAGAAAGAGAATGAAAGTCATTCCCTATGCCTCACCCATAGGTTCTATAAAGTATGCCATGTTGTGTACCAGATCTATTGTGTACCTCACCAAGAGTTTGGCAAGAGAGTACAATAGTGATCTAGGAGTAGATCACTAGACAGCGGTCAAAATTATCCTTAGTGGAATAAGAAAATATTTCTCGGTTATGGAGGTGATAAAGAGTTCGTCGTAAAGAGTTACGTCAATGCAAGCTTTGACACCGATCTGGATGACTCTAAGTCTCGATCTAGATACATATTGTAAGTGGGAGCTATTAGCTAGAGTAGCTTCGTGCATAGCATTGTAGACATAGAAATTTGCAAAATACTTACAGATCTATATGTGACAGACCCGTTGACTAAAATTATCTCACAAGCAAAACATTATCACACCTTAGTACTCTTTGGGTGTTAATCACATAGCGATGTGAACTAGATTACTGACTCTAGTAAACCCACTGGGTGGTCACATGTCAATGTGAACTATGGGTGTTAACCACATAAAGATGTGAACTATTGATGTTAAATCACATGGCGACGTGAACTAGATTATTGACTCTAGTGCAAGTGGGAGATTGAAGGAAATATGACCTAGAGGCAATAATAAAGTTATTATTTATTTCCTTATTACATGATAAATGTCTATTATTCATGCTAGAATTGTATTAGCCGGAAACATAATACATGTGTGAATACATAGACAAACATAGTGTCACTAGTATGCCTCTATGCTACCTCTTGAGCACTGCGTTGGTATTCCCCGAAGAGGAAGGGATGATGTAGCAAAGTAGCGTAAGTATTTCCCTCAGTGTTTGAGAACCAAGGTATCAATCGAGTAGGAGGCTACGCGCGAGTCCCTCGTACCTGCACAAATTAAATAAATCCTCGCAACCAACGCAAGTAGGGGTTGTCAATCCCTGTAAGGCCACTTACGAGAGTGAGATCTGATAGATATGATAAGATAATATTTTTGGTATTTTTATGATAAAGATGCAAAGTAAAATAAAGGCAAAGTAAAGCAAAGGGAATAACTAAGTAGTAGGAGATTAATATGATGAAGATAGACCCGGGGCCATAGGTTTCACTAGTGGCTTCTCTCGAGAGCATAAGTATTCTACAGTGGGTGAACAAATTACTGTTGAGCAATTGACAGAATTGAGCATAGTTATGAGTATATCTAGGTACGATCATGTATATAGGCATCACGTCCGAGACAAGTAGACCGACTCCTGCCTGCATCTACTACTATTACTCCACTCATCGACCGCTATCCAGCATGCATCTAGAGTATTAAGTTAAAAAACAGAGTAACACCTTAACCAAGATGACATGATGTAGAGGGACCGACTCATGCAATATGAAGAAAACCCCATCTTGTTATCCTCGATGGCAACAATACAATACGTGCCTTGCTGCCCCTACTGTCATTGGGAAAGGACACCGCAAGATTGAACCCAAAGCTAAGCACTTCTCCCATTGCAAGAAAGATCAATCTAGTAGGCCAAACCAAACTGATAATTCGAAGAGACTTGCAAAGAAAACCAATCATACATAAAAGAATTCAGATAAGATTCAAATATTATTCATAGATAGACTTGATCATAAACCCACAATTCATCGGTCTCAATAAACACACCACAAAAAGAAGATTACATCGAATAGTTCTCCACAAGAGAGGGGGAGAACATTGTATTGAGATCCAAAAAGAGAGAAGAAGCCATCTAGCTACTAACTATGGACCTGTAGGTCTGAGGTAAACTACTCACACTTCATCGGAGGGGCTATGGTGTTGATGTAGAAGCCCTCCGTGATCGATGCCCCTCTAACGGATCTCCGGAACAGGCCCCAAGATGGGATCTCGTGGATATAGAAAGTTGCGGCGATGGAATTAGGTTTTTGGCTCCGTATCTGATCGTTTGGGGGTACGTAGGTATATATAGGAGGAAGGAGTACGTCGGTGGAGCAACAGGGGGCCCACGAGGGTGGAGGGCGCGCCTGGGGTAGGCAGGCGCGCCCCCCCTTCCTCATGACCTCATCTTTTCTTTCTTGATGTAGGGTCCAAGTCTCCCGGATCATAATCTTCCTAAAAATCACGTTCCCAAAGGTTTCATTCCGTTTGGACTCCGTTTGATATTCCTTTTCTTCGAAACCCTAAAATAGGCAAAAAACAACAATTTTGGGTTGGGCCTCCGGTTAATAGGTTAGTCCCAAAAATAATATAAAAGTGGATAATAAAGCCCAATAATGTCCGAAACAGTAGATAATATAGTATGGAGCAATCAAAAATTATAGATACGTTGGAGACATATCAAGCATCCCCAAGCTTAATTCCTGCTCGTCCTTGAGTAGGTAAATGATAAAAACATAATTTTTGATGCGGAGTGCTACTTGGCATAATTATAATGTAATTCTTCTTAATTGTGGTATGAATATTCAGATCCAAAAGATTCAAGACAAAAGTTCATATTGACATAAAAATAACAATACTTCAAGCATACTAACAAAGCAATTATGTCTTCTCAAAATAACATGGCTAAAGAAAGTTATCCCTACAAAATCATATAGTCTGGCTATGCTCTATCTTCACCACACAAAATATTTAAATCATGCACAACCCCGATGACAAGCCAAGCAATTGTTTCATACTTTTGACATTCTCAAAAAAAAATTCAATCTTCACGCAATACATGAGCGTGAGCCATGGATATAGCACTATAGGTGGAATAGAGTGGTGGTTGTGGAGAAGACAAAAAAGGAAGATAGTCTCACATCAACTAGGCGTATCAACGGGCTATGGAGATGCCCATCAATAGATATCAATGTGAGTGAGTAGGGATTGCCATGCAACAGATGCACTAGAGCTATAAGTATATGAAAGCTCAAAAAGAAACTAAGTGGATGTGCATCCAACTTGCTTTATCATGAAGATTTAGGGCAATTTGGGGAAGCCCATCATTGGAATATACAAGCCAAATTCTATAATGAAAGATTCCCACTAGTATATGAAAGTGACAACATGAGAGACTCTCTACTATGAAGATCATGGTGCTACTTTGAAGCACAAGTGTGGTAAAAGGATAGTAACATTGTCCCTTCTCTCTTTTTCTCTCATTTTTTATTTTTATTTTTTATTTTTTTATTTGGGCCTTTTCTCCCTTTTTATGGCCTCTTTTCTCTTTTTTTCGTCCGGAGTCTCATCCCGACTTGTGGGGGAATCATAGTCTCCATCATCCTTTCCTCACTGGGACAATGCTCTAATAATGATGATCATCACAGTTTTATTTTTCTTACAACTCAACAATTACAACTCGATACTTAGATCAAAATATAACTCTATATGAATGCCTCCGGCAGTGTACCAGGATATGCAATGGCTCAAGAGTGACACGTATGAAAGAATTATGAACGGTGGCTTTGTCACAAATACAATGTCAACTACAGGATCATGCTAAGCAATATGACAATGATGGAGTGTGTCATAATAAATGGAAGGGTGGAAATTTGCATGGCAATATATCTCGGAATGGCTATGGAAATGCCATAATAGGTAGGTATGGTGGCTGTTTTGAGGAAGGTATATGGTGGGTGTATGATACCGGCGAAAGGTGCATGGTATTAGAGAGGCTAGCAAAGGTGGAAGGGTGAGAGTGCGTATAATCCATGGACTCAACATTAGTCATAAAGAACTCATATACTTATTGGAAAAATCTACAAGTTATCAAAGCAAAGTATTACACGCATGCTCCTAGGGGGATAGATTGGTAGGAAAAGACCATCGCTCGTCCCCGACCGCCACTCATAAGCAAGACAATCAATAAATAAATCATGCTCCGACTTCATCACATAACGGTTCACCATACGTGCATGCTACGGGAATCACAAGCTTCAACACAAGTATTTCTCAAATTCACAACTACTCAACTAGCATGACTTTAATATCACCATATCCATATCTTAAAACAATGGTCAAGTATCAAACTTATCATAATATTCAACACACTCATAAGAGAATTTATTATTATTAATCTTGCATACCAAGCATATTAGGATTTTAGGCAAATTACCATGCTATTAAGACACTCAAAATAATCTAAGTGAAGCATGAGAGATCAATAGTTTCTATAAAACAAATCCACCACCGTTCTCTAAAAGATATAAGTGAAGTACTAGAGCAAAATTATATAACTCAAAAGATATAAGCAAAGCACATAGAGTACTCTAACAAATTCCAAATCATGTATGGCTCTCTAAAAAGGTGTGTGCACAAAGGATGATTGTGGTAAACTAAAAATCAAAGACTCAAATAATACAAGACGCTCCAAGCAAAACACATATCATGTGGTGAATAAAAATATAGCGCCAAGTAAAGTTACCGATAGAAGTAGACGAAAGAGGGGATGCCTTCCGGGGCATCCCCAAGCTTTGGCTTTTATGTGTCCTTATATTATCTTGGGGGTGCCATGGGCATCCCCAAGCTTAGGCTCTTGCCACTCCTTGTTCCATAATCCATCAAATCTTTACCCAAAACTTGAAAACTTCACAACAGAAAACTTAAAGTAGAAAATCTCGTGAGCTCTGTTAGCGAAAGAAACTAAAAGACCACTTCAAGGTACTGTAGTTAACTCATTATATATTTATACTGGTGTTATACCTAATTTATTCCAACTTCTATATGGTTTATAAATTATTTTACTAGCCATAGATTCATCAAAATAAGCAAACAACACACGAAAAACAGAATCTGTCAAAAGCAGAACAGTCTGTAGTAATCTGTACCTAGCACAAGATCTGGAACCACAAAAATTCTAAAATAAATTTCTGGACGTGATAAATTTATCTATTAAATATATGCAAAAATAATTAACTAAATAGAACTTTCCAAATAAAAATGACAGCAGTTCTCGTGAGCGCTAAAGTTTCTGTTTTTTTACAGCAAGTTCAACAAGACTTTCCCCAAGTCTTCCCAACGGTTCTACTTGGCACAAACACTAATTAAACACAAAAAACACTACCAAAACAGAGGCTAGATAAATTATTTATTACTAAACAGGAGCAAAAATCAAGGAATAAAAATAAAATTGGGTTGCCTCACAACAAGCGCTATCGTTTAACGCCCCTAGCTAGGCATAACAAGCAAGATTAGATCTAGGCATTGCCCTCTTTGGTAGGCAATACATAAGTGGATCTCATAATAGATTCATAAGGTAATTTAATTTTCTTTCTAGGAAAGTGTTCCATGACTGTCCTTAACGGAAATTGGAATCTAATATTTCCTTCCTTCATATCAATAATTGCACCAATCGTTCTAAGGAAAGGTCTAGCAAGAATAATAGGACATGAAGGATTGCAATCTATGTCAAGAACAATAAAATCTATGGGCATATAATTCCTATTTGCAACAATAAGAACATCATTAATTCTTCCCATAGGTTTCTTAATAGTGGAATCCGCAAGGTGCAAGTTTAGAGAGCAATCATCAAAATCACGGAAACCTAACAAATCACACAAAGTTTTTGGAATCATGGAAACACTAGCACCCAAAACGCATAAAGCATATCATTGATGATATTTAATTTTAAAAGTTGGTTCCCACTCATCATAAAGTTTTCTAGGGATAGAACTTCCAATTCAAGTTTTTCTTCATAAGATTGCATCAAGGCATCAACGATATGTTTAGTAAACGCTTTATTTTGACTATAAGCGTGAGGGGAATTTAGAACGGATTGCAACAAGGAAATACAATCAATCAAAGAGCAATTTTTATAGTTAAATTCCTTGAAATCCATAATAGTGGGTTTAGCAACATCTAGGGTTTTAATTTCTTCAATCCCACTTTTATCAAATTTAGCATCAAGATCAACAAATTCCGAATTCTTGGAACGCCTTCTAGGTAAAGGTGGATCATATTCAGTCCCATCATTATCAAGATTAATATTGCAAAACAAAGATTTAATAGGGGACACATCAATAACTTTTAGATCTTTATCTTTATTTTCATAGGAACTAGAAGAACACGCTCTTATAAAGGCATCTTTCTTAGCACGCATCCTAGCGGTTCTTTCTTTGCACTCATCAATGGAAATTCTCATGGCTTTGAGAGACTCATTGATATAATGCTTTGGTGGAATAGATCTAAGTTTCAAAGAATCAACATCAAGAGAAAGTCTATCAATGTTCCTAGCCAAATCATCAATCTTAAGCAATTTTTCTTCAATCATAGCATTAAAATTCTTTTGCGAAGTAATAAATTCTTTAATATTAGATTCAAAATCAGAGGGCATCTTATTATAATTTCCATAAGAGTTGTTGTAGGAATTACCATAATTATTAGAGGGATTACTAGGATAAGGCCTAGGGTTGAAATTTCCTCTATACGCGTTGTTACCAAAATTGTTCCTACCAACAAAATTCACATCCATATATTCATTATTATTCTAAATCAAAGTAGACAAGGGCATATCATTAGGATTAGAAGAAACACTCTTATTAGCAAATAATTTCATAAGTTCATCCATCTTTCCACTCAAAAACATTAATTTCTTCTATCGCATGCACCTTTTTATTAGTAGATCTTTCAGTATGCCATTGAGAATAATTAACCATAATATTATCTAGGAGTTTAGTAGCTTCTCCTAAAGTGATTTCCATAAAAGTGCCTCCCGCGGCCGAATCTAAAAGATTTCTAGAATCAAAATTCAATCCGGCATAATTTTTTTGAACAATCATCCACAAATTTAAACCATGAGTAGGGCAATTACGTATCATTAGTTTCATTCTCTCCCAAGCTTGTGCAACACGTTCATGATCAAGTTGCTTAAAATTAATAATGTCATTTCTAAGAGAGATGATCTTAACAGGAGGAAAATACTTAGAGATAAAAGCATCTTTGCACTTGTTCCAAGAATCAATACTATTTTTAGGCAAAGCCGAAAACCAAACTTTAGCATGATCTCTAAGCGGAAAAGGAAATAGCTTCAGTTTAAAAATATCATTATCCACATATTTCTTCATTTGCATGTCACACAAATCAATGAAGCTATTTAGATGGGTAGCGGCATCTTCACTAGGAAGGCCGGAAAACGGATCTTTCATCACAAGATTCAGCAAAGCAGTATTAATTTCACAAGATTCAGCATCGGTAAGAGGAGCAATCGGTGTGCTAATAAAATCATTGTTGTTGGTATTGGTGAAGTCACACAATTTAGTATTATCTTGAGCCATCGTAAAAATAAATCAAACTAACACACAAGAAAACAAAAAGCAAGCGGGCAAAAAGAGGCAAATAGATAAAGAGAGGGAGGATAGAGAGAGAGGGCGAATAAAACAGCAAGGGTGAAGTGGGGGGAGAGGAAAACGAGAGGCAAATGGAAAATAATGTAATGCGGGAGATAAGGGTATGTGATGGGTACTTGGTATGTTGACTTTTGCGTAGACCTCCCCGGCAACGGCGCCAGAAATCCTTCTTGCTACCTCTTGAGCACTACGTTGGTTTTCCCTGAAGAGGAAGGGATGATGCAGCAAAGTAGCGTAAGTATTTCCCTCAGTTTTTGAGAACCAAGGTATCAATCCAGTAGGAGGCTACGCGCGAGTCCCTCGTACCTGCACAAAACAAATAAATCCTCGCAACCAACGCAAATAGGGGTTGTCAATCCCTATAAGGCCACTTACGAGAGCGAGATCTGATAGATATGATAAGATAATATTTTTGGTATTTTTATGATAAAGATGCAAAGTAAAATAAAGGGAAAGTAAATAACAAAGGAAATAACTAGGTAGTAGGATATTAATATGATGAAGATAGACCCGGGGGCCATAGGTTTCACTAGTGGCTTCTCTCGAGAGCATAAGTATTCTACGGTGGGTGAACAAATTACTGTTGAGCAATTGACAGAATTGAGCATAGTTATGAGAATATCTAGGTACGATCATGTATATAGGCATCACGTCCGAGACAAGAAGACCGACTCCTGCCTGCATCTACTACTATTACTCCACTCATCGACCGCTATCCAGCATGCATCTCTAGAGTATTAAGTTACAAAATAGAGTAACGCCTTAAGCAAGATGACATGATGTAGAGGGATAGACTCATGCAATATGAATAAAACCCCATCTTGTTATCCTCGATGGCAACAATACAATACATGCCTTGTTGCCCCTACTGTTATTGGGAAAGGACACCGCAAGATTGAACCCAAAGCTAAGCACTTCTCCCATTGCAAGAAAGATCAATCTAGTAGGCCAAACCAAACTGATAATTCAAAGAGACTTGCAAAGATAACCAATCATACATAAAAGAATTCAGAGAAGATTCAAATATTATTCATAGATAGACTTGATTATAAACCCACAATTCATCGGTCTCAACAAACACACCGCAAAAAGAAGATTACATCGAATAGTTCTCCACAAGAGAGGGGGAGAACATTGTATTGAGATCCAAAAAGAGAGAAGAAGACATCTAGCTACTAACTATGGACCCATAGGTCTGAGGAAAACTACTCACACTTCATCGGAGGGGCTATGGTGTTGATGTAGAAGCCCTCCGTGATCGATGCCCCCTCTGGCGGAGCACCGGAACAGGCCCCAAGATGGGATCTCATGGATACAGAAAGTTGCAGCGGTGGAATTAGGTTTTTGGCTCCGTATCTGATCGTTTGGGGGTACGTAGGTATATATAGGAGGAAGGAGTACGTCGGTGGAGCAGCAGGGGGCCCACGAGGGTGGAGGGCGCTGCTATGTCTTGAGCTTGCGTTGGATTCCCCCGAAGAGGAAAGGATGATGCAGCAGAGTAGCGTAAGTATTTCCTTCAGTTTTTGAGAACCAAGGTATCAATCCAGTAGGAGGCCACGCTCAAGTCCCTCGTACCTGCACAAAATGATAGCTACTCGCAACCAACACGATTAGGGGTTGTCAATCCCTTCACGGTCACTTACGAGAGTGAGATCTGATAGATATAATATTTTTGGTATTTTTGGTATAAAGATGCAAAGTGAAAAGTAAAAGCAAAGTAAAAAGTAAAGCAAGATTAAAGTGATGGAGATTGATATGATGAGAATATACCCGGGGGCCATAGGTTTCACTAGTGGCTTCTCTCAAGAGCATAAGTATTCTACGGTGGGTGAACAAATTACTGTTGAGCAATTGATAGAATTGAGCATAGTTCTGAGAATATCTAGGTATGATCATGTATATAGGCATCACTTCATCGGAGAGGCTATGATGATGTAGAAGCCCTCCATGATGATGGCCCTCTTCCGGCGGAGCTCCGGAACAGGCCCCAAGATGGGATCTCGTGGATACAGAAAGTTGCGGCGGTGGAATTATGTTTTTGGCTCATGTTCTGTTCGTTTGGGGATACGTAGGTATATATAGGAGGAAGGAGTGTGTCGGTGGAGCTCCGAGGGGCCCACAAGGCAGGGGGGTGCGCCCTAGGGGGGAGCCCCCCACCCTCGTGACCGCCTCGATTGTTCCTTGGAGCAGGGTCCAAGTCTCCTGGATCACGTTCAGTGAGAAAATCATGTTCCCAAAGGTTTTATTCTGTTTGGACTCCGTTTGATATTCCGTTTCTTCGAAACACTGAAATAGGCAAAAAAACAACAATTCTGGGCTGGGCCTCTGGTTAATAGGTTAGTGCCAAAAGTAATATAAAAGTGGAAGATAAAGCCCAATATAGTCCAAAACAGTAGATAATATAGCATGGAGCAATCAAAAATTATAGATACGCTGGAGACGTATCAGGCATCCCCAAGCTTAATTCCTGCTCGTCCTCGAGTAGGTAAATGATAAAAAGAGAATTTTTGATGCAAAGTGCTACTTGGCATAATTTCAATGGAAATCTTCTTAGTTGTGGTATGAATATTCAGATTAGGGAGATTCAAGACAAAAGTTCATATTGACATAAAAATAATAATACTTCAAGCAAACCAACAAAGCAATTATGTTTTCTTAAAGTAACATGGCCAAAGAAAGTTCATCCCTACAAAATCATATAGTTTAGTCATGCTCCATTTTCGTCACACAAGAATGCTCTCATCATGCACAACCCCGATGAAAAGCCAAGCAATTGTTTCATACCTTAATAATTTCAAACTCATAAAATTTCACGCAATACATGAGCGTGAGCCATGGATATAGCACTATAGGTGGAATAGAATAATGATGGGGGTTATGTGGAGAAGACAAAAAAGGAGATAGTCTCACATCAACGAGGATAATCAATGGGCTATGGAGATGCTCATCGATTGATGTTAATGCAAGGAGTAGGGATTGCCATGCAATGGATGCACTAGAGCTATAAATGTATGAAAGCTCAACAAAAGAAAACTAAGTGGGTGTGCATCCAACTTGCTTGCTCATGAAGACCTAGGGCACTTGAGGAGGCCCATTGTTGGAATAACAAGCCAAGTTCTATAATGAAAATTCCCACTAGTATATGAAAGTGATAACTCAAGAGACTCTCTATATGAAGAACATGGTGCTATTTTGAAGCACAAGTGTGAAAAAAAGGAATAGTAGCATTGCCCCTTTTTATTTATTTTCTTTTTTTAGGCCTTCTTTTTTATTGGCCTTTCTCTTTTTTTATTTGGCCTTTCCTTTTTTTATTTGGCCTTTCTCTTTTTTGGGACAATGCTCTATTAATGATGATCAACACACTTCTATTTATTTACAACTCGATACTAGAATAAAGTATGACTCTATATGAATGCCTCCGGCGGTGTACCGGGATGCAATGAATCAAGAGTGACAAGTATGACAATTATGAACGGTGGCTTTGACACAAATACTATGTCAACTACATGATCATGCTAAGCAATATGACAATGATGAATGTGTCATGATGAACGGAATGGTGGAAAGTTGCATGGCAATATATCTCGGAATGGCTATGGAAATGCCATAATAGGTAGGTATGGTGGCTGTTTTGAGGAAGATATAAGGAGCTTTATGTGTGACAGAGCATACCATATCACGGGGTTTGGATGCACCGGTGAAGTTTGCACCAATTCTCGATGTGAGAAAGGGCAATGCACGGTACCGAAGAGGCTAGCAAGGATGGAAGGGTGAGAGTGCGTATAATCCATGGACTCAACATTAATCATAAAGAACTCATATACTTATTGCAAAAATCTACAAGCCATTAAAAACCAAAGTATTACGCGCATGCTCCTAGGGGGATAGATTGGTAGGAAAAGACCATCGCTCGTCCCCGACTGCCACTCATAAGGAGGACAATCAAATAACACCTCATGTTTCAAATTTGTTGCATAACGTCTACCACACATGCATGCTACAGGACTTGCAAACTTTAACTCAAGCACTTCTCAAATTCACAGTTACTCTACTAGCATGACTTTGATACTACTACCTCCACATCTCAAAACAATTATCAAGCATCCAACTTTTCTTAGTATTCAACACACTCAAAAGAAAGTTTCACAAATCTTGAATACCAAGCATGTTATTATTAAGCAAATTACCATGCTATTAAGACTCTCAAAATAATTTAAGTGAAGCATGAGAGATCAATAGTTTCTTTAAAAACAAATCCACCACCGTGCTCTAAAAAATCTAAGTGAAGCACATAGAGCAAACTTACATAGCTCAAAAGATATAAGTGAAGCACATAGAGCAAAACTACTTAGCTCAAAAGATATAAGTGAAGCACATAGAGTATTCTATCAAATTCTAATTCATGTATGGATATCTCAAAAGGTGTGTACAGCAAGGATGATTGTGGCACACTAACAATAAAAGACACAAATAATACAAGATGCTCCAAGCAAAACACATATCATGTTGGTGAATAAAAATATAGCTCCAAGTAAATTACCGATGGAAGTGGACGAAAGAGGGGATGCCTTTCGGGGCATCCCCAAGCTTTGGATTTTTTGTGTCCTTGGATTATCTTGGGGGTCCCTTGGGCATCCCCAAGCTTAGGCTCTTGCCACTCCTTGTTCCATAATCCATCACAAGAATTCACCCAAAACTTTAAAACTTCACAACACAAAACTTAAAGTATAAAACTCGTGAGCTCCGTTAGCGAAAGAAAACAAAAGACCACTTCAAGGTACTGTAATTAACTCATTATTTATTTATATTGGTGTTAAACCTACTGTATTCCAACTTCTCTATGGGTTATAAACTATTTTACTAACCATAGATTCATCAAAATAAGCAAACAACACACGAAAAACAGAATCTGTCAAAAACAGAATAGTCTGTAGTAATCTGTAGCTAGCGCAAGATCTGGAACCCCAAAAATTCTAAAATAAATTGATGGACATTAGGAATTTATCTTTAATCATCTGAAAAATAATTAACTAAATAGAGCTCTCCAAATAAAAATGACAGTAGTTCTCGTGAGTGCTAAAGTTTCTGTTTTTTTACAGCAAGTTTAACAAGACTTTCCCCAAGTCTTCCCAATGGTTCTACTTGGCACAAACACTAATTAAACACAAAAAACACTACCAAAACAGAGGCTAATTAATTTTTTTATTACTAAACAGGAGCAAAAATCAAGGAATAAAAATAAAATTGGGTTTCCTCCCAACAAGCGCTATCGTTTAACGCCCCTAGCTAGGCATAACAAGCAAAGATAGATGTAGGTATTGCCATCTTTGGTAGGCAATCCATAAGTGGCTCTCATGATAGTTTCATATGGAAATTTTATTTTCTTTCTTGGGAAGTGTTCCATGACCTTTTTAATGGAAATTGAAATCTAATATTCCCTTCCTTCATATCAATAATCGCACCAACCGTTCTAAGGAAAGGTCTACCAAGAATAATAGGGCAAGAAGGATTGCAATCTATATCAAGAACAATGAAATCTACGGGCACATAATTCCTATTTGCAACAATAATAACATCATTAATTCTTCCTATAGGTTTCTTAATAGTAGAATTTGCAAGATGCAAGTTTAGAGATCAATCATCAAAATTACGGAAATCTAGCAAATCACACAACGTTTTGGGGATGGTGGAGACACTAGAACCCAAATCACACAAAGCATAAAACTCATGATCTTTAATTTTAATTTTAATAGTTGGTTCCCACTCATCATAGATTTTTCTAGGGATAGAAACTTTCAACTCAAGTTTTTCTTCATAAGATTGTATCAAGGCATCAACAATATGTTCGGTGAAGGCTTTATTTTGACTATAAGCATGTGGAGAATTTAGCACGGATTGCAACAAGGAAATACAATCAATTAAAGAGCAACTTTCATAACTAAATTCCTTGAAATCCAATATAGTGGGTTTAGCAACATCTAGATTTTTATTTCTTTCAATCCCACTTTCATCAATTTCATCACAAAGATCTAAATACTCCGAATTTTTAGAACGCCTTCTAGGTAAAGGAAGATCATATTCAGTTTCATAAAGATTCATATTACAAAACAAAGATTTATTAGGAGACACATCAATAACTTTTATATCTTCATCTTGATTTTCATAGGAATTGTAAGAACACGCTTTAATAAAGGCATCTTTGGAGGCACGCATCCTAGCGGTTCTTTCCTTGCACTCATCAATGGAAATTCTCATGGCTTTGAGAGACTCATTGATATCATGCTTAGGAGGAATAGATCTAAGCTTTAAAGAATCAACCTCAAGAGAAATTCTATCAACGTTCCTAGCCAAATCATGAACTTTAAGAAATTTCTCTTCAAGCAAAGCATTAAAATTCTTTTGTGAATTCATAAACTCTTTAACACTATTATAGAATTCAGAGGGCATCTTATTATAATTTCCATAAGAGTTGTTGTAGGAATTCCCATAATTATTAGAAGGATTACTAGGATATGGCGTAGGATTAAAATTCCCTCTATAAGCGTTGTTACCAAAATTATTCCTACCAACAAAATTCACATCCATAGATTCATTGTTATTCTCAATCAAAGTAGACAAAGGCATATCATTAAGATCAGAAGAAACACTCTTAGTAGCAAATAATTTCATAAGTACATCCATCTTTCCACTCAACACATTGATTTCTTGTATCGCATGCACTTTTCTATTAGAAGTTCTTTCAGTATGCCATTGAGAATAATTAACCATAATATTATCTAGGAGTTTAGTAGCATCTCCTAAAGTGATATCCATAAAAGTGCCTCCCCTGGCCGAATCTAAAAGATTTCTAGAAACAAAATTCAATCCGGCATAAAGTTTTTGTATAATCATCCACAAATTCAAACCATGAGTAAGGCAATTACGTATCATTAATTTCATCCTCTCCCAAGATTGTGCAACATGTTCATGATCAAGTTGTTTAAAGTTCATAATATCGTTTCGAAGAGAGATGATTTTAGCGGGAGGGAAATACTTAGAGATAAAAGCATCTTTGCAGTTGTTCCAGGAATCAATACTACTTTTAGGCAAAGACGAAAACCAAGCTTTAGCACGATCTCTAAGTGAAAAAGGAAATAGCTTCAATCTAACGACATCATTATCAACATCTCTTTTCTTTTGCATATCACATAAATCAACGAAGCTATTCAGATGAGTAGCGGCATCTTCACTAGGAAGGCCGGCGAATTGATCTTTCATAACAAGATTCAACAAAGCAGCATTGATTTCACAAGATTCAGTATTTTCAAGAGGAGAAATCGGAGTGCTAAGGAAATCATTATTATTGGTATTGGTGAAGTCACACAATTTGGTAGTATCTTGAGCCATCGCGACAAACAAGCAAACAAACTAGCACACGAGCAAACAAGGGCAAACGGGCAAAAGAGGCAAATAGAGAGGGAGGATAGAGAGAGAGAGAGAGAGAGAGAGAGAGCGAATAAAACGGCAAGGGTGAAGTGGGGAGAGGAAAACGAGAGGCAAATGGCAAATAATGTAATGCGAGAGATACGGATTGTGATGGGTACTTGGTATGTTGACTTTTTGCGTAGACTCCCCGGCAACGGCGCCAGAAATTCTTCTTGCTATGTCTTGAGCTTGCGTTGGATTTCCCTGAAGAGGAAAGGATGATGCAGCAGAGTAGCGTAAGTATTTCCCTCAGTTTTTGAGAACCAAGGTATCAATCCAATAGGAGGCCACGCTCAAGTCCCTCGTACCTACACAAAACGATAGCTACTCGCAACCAACGCGATTAGGGGTTGTCAATCCCTTCACGGTCACTTACGAGAGTGAGATCTGATAGATATAATATTTTTGGTATTTTTGGTAAAGATGCAAAGTGAAAAGTAAAAGCAAAGTAAAAAAGCAAAGCAAGATTAAAGTGATGGAGATTGATATGATGAGAATAGACCCGGGGGCCATAGGTTTCACTAGTGGCTTCTCTCAAGAGCATAAGTATTCTATGGTGGGTGAACAAATTATTGTTGAGCAATTGACAGAATTGAGCATAGTTATGAGAATATCTAGGCATGATCATGTATATAGGCATCACGTCCATGACAAGTAGATCGAAACGATTCTGCATCTACTACTATTACTCCACTCATCGACCGCTATCCAGCATGCATCTAGAGTATTAAGTTAAAAACAGAGTAACGCCTTAAGCAAGATGACATGATGTAGAGAGATAAATTCATGCAATATGAATTAAAACCCATCTTGTTATCCTCGATGGCAATGATGCAATACGTGCTTGCTGCCCCTTCTGTCACTGGGAAAGAACACCGCAAGATCGAACCCAAAGCTAAGCACTTCTCCCATGACAAGAACTACCAATCTAGTTGGCGAAACCAAGCGGATAATTCGAAGAGACTTGCAAAGATAACCAATCATACATAAAAGAATTCAGAGAAGATTCAAATATTATTCATAGATAAACTTGATCATAAACCCACAATTCATCGGTCTCAACAAACACACCGCAAAAAGAAGATTACATCGAATAGATCTCCACAAGAGAGGGGGAGAAATTTATATTGAGATTCAAAGAGAGAGAAGAAGCCATCTAGCTACTAACTATGGACCCGAAGGTCTGAGGTAAACTACTCACACTTCATCGGAGAGGCTATGATGATGTAGAACCCCTCCGTGATAATGGCCCTCTTCCGGTGGAGCTCCGAAATAGGCCCCAAGATGGGATCTTGTGGATACAGAATTGCGGCGGTGGAATTAGATTTTTGGCTCCTGTTCTGTTCGTTTGGGGATACGCAGGTATATATAGGAGGAAGGAGTACGTCGGTGGAGCTCCGAGGGGCCCACAAGGCAAGGGGCGCACCCTAGGGGGGGCGCCCCCACCCTCGTGACCGCCTCGTTTGTTCCTTGGAGTAGGGTCCAAGTCTCCTGGATCACGTTCGGTGAGAAAATCACATTCCCGAAGGTTTTATTCCGTTTGGACTCCTTTTGATATTCCGTTTCTTCGAAACACTGAAATAGGCAAAAAACAACAATTCTAGGCTGGGCCTCCGGTTAATAGGTTAGTCCCAAAAGTAATATAAAAGTGGAAAATAAAGCCCAATATAGCCCAAAACAGTAGATAATATAGCATGGAGCAATCAAAAATTATAGATACATTGGAGACGTATCAGGCGCGCCTGGGGTAGGCAGGCGCGCCCCCTACCTCGTGGCCTCCTCTTTTCTTTCTTGACGTAGGGTCCAAGTCTCCCGGATCAAAATCTTCCTAAAAATCACGTTCTCGAAGGTTTCATTCCGTTTGGGCTCCGTTTGATATTCCTTTTCTTCGAAACCCTAAAACAGGCAAAAAACAGCAATTCTGGGCTGGGCCTCCGGTTAATAGGTTAGTCCCAAAAATAATATAAAAGTGGATAATAAAGCCTAATAATGTCCAAAACAGTAGATAATATAGCATGGAGCAATCAAAAATTATAGATACGTTGGAGACGTATCACTCTACTTGACTAGCTTGTTAATCGAATATGGTTGAGTTTCCTAGCCATGGACATGAGTTGTCATTTGATTAACGAGATCACATCATTAGGAGAATGATGTTATTGACTTGACCCATTCCGTTAGCTTAGCACTTGATCGTTTAGTATGTTGCTATTGCTTTCTTCATGACTTATACATGTTCCTATGACTATGAGATTATGCAACTCTTGTTTACCGGAGGAACACTTTGTGTGTTACCAAATGTCACAACGTAACTGGGTGATTATAAAGGTGCTTTACAGGTGTCTCTGAAGGTACTTGTTGAGTTGGAGTATTTCGAGATTAGGATTTGTCACTTCGATTGTTGGAGAGGTATCTCTGGGCCCTCTCGGTAATGCACATCACTATAAGCCTTGCAAGCAATGTGACTAATGAGTTAGTTGCAGGATGATGCATTACGGAACGAGTAAAGAGACTTGCCAGTAACGAGATTGAACTAGGTATTGAGATACCGACGATCGAATCTCAGGCAAGTAACATACCGATGACAAAGGGAACAACGAATGTTGTTATGCGGTTTGACCGATAAAGATCTTCGTAGAATATGTAGGAGCCAATATGAGCATCCAGGTTCCGCTATTGGTTATTGATCGGAGATGTGTCTCGTTCATGTCTACGTAGTTCGGAGTCACGGATGAGATTGGGGACATGATGAGGAGTCTCGAAATGGTCGAGACGTAAAAATCGATATATTGGACGACTATATTCGGACATCGGAAAGGTTCCGAGTGATTCAGGTATTTTTTGGAGTACCGAAGAGTTACGGAATTCATATTGGGTCTTAATGGGCCATACAGAAAAGGAGAGAAAGGCCTCAAAAGGTGGCCGCACCCCTCCCCATGGTATGGTCCGAATTGGACTAGGGAGGGGGGCGCCCCCTTCCTTCATTCTCCTTTTCCCTTCCCTTTTTCCTATTCCATGTGGGAGGAGGAATCCTACTAGGAGTAGGGAGTCCTAGTAGGATTCCACACTTCTGGTGCGCCTAGGGGCTGGCTGGCCTCCCCTCCTCCATCCTTTATATACGAGGGCAGGGGGCACCTCTAGACACACAAGTTGATCTATTGATCTATTCCAGTCATGTGCCGTGCCCCCTCCATCATATTCCACCTCGGTCATATCGTAGCGGTGCTTAGACGAAGCCCTGCGTCGGTAGCAACATCATCACCGTTACCACGCTGTCGTGCTGACGGAACTCTCCCGTGAAGCTCTGCTGGATCAGAGTTCGTGGGACATCATCGAGCTGAATGTGTGCTGAACTCGGAGGTGCCGTACGTTCGGTACTTGGATCGGTCAGATCGTGAAGATGTACGACTACATCAACCGCGTTGTGCTAACGCTTCCACTTACGATCTACGAGGGTACATGGATGATACTCTTCCCTCTCATTGCTATGCATCACCATGATCTTGCATGTGCATAGGAATTTTTTTGAAATTACTACGTTCCCCAACACAGACTTTATAGGCTACATGAGTAATACAAAATATAATTCCCATTGGACAACACTTTTATCAACAAGTACACACTTGAAGCCTAATTGATATATGGCTTCTGCACAGCATCTCCATCATCATTATCAGTACATCCTACGCAGGTGAGTTAGGATGCATTTGATCCTAGAAAGGTATCTATCCTTCAAACCAGAGGAGTGCTTCAAACTAACAACAGTACATAATATCCAACAAAAGAGGGTCATGCTACAGCAGCAGGATACATGGCTTAGTCTAGATATCAGTATGAATCAAGTTGTGCATATTTGCTGTTGGCATGAACCACATTGCCGCTTGTCGGGTTTGCAAAAGCCATCCATCGTATGGAAGCTTGATGCCTTTCACACACTAAAGATATCTGGCAATAAGTTGTGTCGACGAATCTCTGGATATGGTGATTCATGAAACCCATGGTGTGATGTGTAAACGTAGTTCCCCCTGGCGAATGGAAGTTGCATAGCACGATAATCATCATCGGTGATATGATCGATGATTGGTTGGATGATCGGATAATTGAGCCCAAGGAACATGGAGTGGTTGCCGAGGCTGTAAACCCGCCTCCAGTTGAATACGCCTGGCACAACGGAGCTGGGATCTTTCTCGAACACGAAGCAGCCATAGCCATCAATGTCATGAACGCCCCAGGAATTGTATTGCATGTGGTTTGAAGAAATGGTCTGATCAATTTGGTACGTGCAAATGAGCATCAAATGACCGCCGTCAACTGAACGAGCGATAAACCACCACCCATCGGCTGGTATGATTCCAGGTCCTGGAATTACGAAGGCCAACGCATTTGTGTCTGCTGCAACAATTCAAATTGGAGATCGAAAGGAAAAAAAATAAACAATCATGTTCAGAGTATGTGTGGAATTAAGATTATTATAACAGTGACACATATCATCGATAGAGAATTGCAATGCCGTGGTCATAATCATACCCCAAGTTAAAATAAATAAGCCAATGGCTTTCATATTCTAACAATATATCATGGTTCAAACATCATCTAACAATGAGAGGAAAACAGATATGACAGGGCCTACTCATATTCTACCATAGCACTTACTACAGTTATCATATCAACTCTAAGCAATAACATGCGTTGTTATAAAAATCCTGGAAATGGGAGTAACATATAGCAATCATGAGGTTATACTCATAATATCTATTCTAACAATCATTTTATGCCAATTGTTCTCATATCAACTCTAACAATAACATGTGTGGTCATAAAAATCTAGGAAATGAGAGGAACATATAGCAATGATGTGGTTATAGACATACTATAGGCCTGTTCGGATTCCCTCCTCCTCCACAACTTCGCTCCGGGAGCTGGAGGAGCTGTAGTTTAAAATCACGGAGTGGGGAAGGAGGCACTCTACAGATTCTCAGATTTCACGTAGCAGGAGAACTACTGAACATGCCTATATATTCTAAATTTGTAACAATGAACAGGAAGTCATATTCATAAGGTAAAGATGAGATGAGATAGAACAATTACACTATGATAGATTCCACTAGTATAGGCAGCCAATCTATGCGTCGACCGTGTAAATGATGTCATCATGCACTATAGCATCAGACAGAAATGTTGGCTGAAGAGGATTGACGATGAGCCATAACCATGTACGGCGACCGGGTTCCAGATAGACCAATCCCATGTTGAACACGACAATGAGCTTGTAATCCATGTAGTCTTCTGATGGTGTGTGCACTTTGCAGATTACAACCTTCAGCAAATAGAGGTCGAGCCAAAAGCTTGACGCGTCTCGTGCGTACTAGGCAGGAGTGTCCGGCGGGCCACGAGGCTCGATGGCGGCGGTATCCAACGATGGAAGGGTGATCTCTAACTTGGTGTAGATATCCACGAGACGCCACAGACTACCAGATTGGTAGATGAGGATGATCCAGTTGGCCTTCATGCCCACCCAGTAATGGCCGCGCATGAAGGACAGGTGGACGGGGAGTGGTAGCATGTTGAGGGACACCACGACAACCTCCGTAGGATCGTCAAGTCGGTGTCTGGGCCACCTGCGAGGATCGGGCATCAGCAAGCAGGGTGTCTTGAAAAGATCCGTCCGGTTGTAGACGAGTAGACGGTACAAAGACACCGAGCATGCGGCCAGACGGACGGTGCTGAGCAGGTCCATACGATTACAGATCTGCTCTAAGAGAACATCGGGGAGGGAATTCCAGTCGTGGCCCTGTGTGTCAGTCAGTTCTGCCATAGGGTTTTTTATGGCGCTGAGTGACTAGGGTTTTCGGTGCCTGCGAGCCATCGGGGAAGTGGATTCGGGCGGGCAAGCAAAGAAGATGGCGTGTGTGGCCAAGCAGTGAGCGGGGGGATATGGTATGCGCGAGCTACCAAGGAAGATGGTGCGGGCGGGCGAGCAGTGAGCGGGGGGAAATGGTGTGCGGCCGACGATGGGGAAGAGAGGAGGAAGAAGAGTGAAAAGACGGGGAAGAAAGTGCATTAAGTCTCAATTCTACTAGTACTACTACCAGGATATACCGTCCTTCAGAGTGTAAATAGTTACGCCGATGACATGTGGGTCTACCTCAAGAGGGCCCATATGTCAGTTAATGGAGGAGAGAGGTGCGTAGTCGTATTTGCGGAAGCGTGCTCCACTGGCAAACATGATGGCACTACTGGGTAGGGCTGATTTAGTAACACCAACAAGCTGGTTCAGCTTCTTAATTAAGTGTCCCATCTACTACAGCATGTATTATCATTTCACTGTGAAGACTAGTTGAATAGTTCTCTCTGACCGAGATGGGGAATAATGGATCGCAAAGACTTCCTACCTACAGTATCCCTATGCCTGTACACTCAGGCCCCTCCCAATGCTCCGCCTTGTACATGTGCTAAGGCTGCTTGTAATGGGAGTATCATAGGTAGTATCATCCGTGCCAACTAAGCAATTTTGATGAGGTGACATAGAATTAAATGAAAAAAGAGAGGCTTGAGTATCATATCATGATACCGTATCATATTAAATTATGTTCTATTTTGTGTCATGCATGGCAATAAATGTAATCATCTATGATACCAACATATGATACTATGCATTACGGATAAAGTATCATAAACTAGTATCAGTACATGATACTAGTATATGATACTCCCCATTACAACCAGTATAAGGCTGCCATGTAGGCAAAAAGTCTGTTGTGGCAAGGTAATTAAGAGTAGAGAGATAAGTGTGGTGACCCCAGTACTAAGCGCGAGAACCTAGACAAAAGACTTAAATGGAAGAATCCCACCAATGCATGAAGAACTTTAGTTATAAAATCATTAAACAAAGGATGCTTAGCAGCAACAAGTTAAGCACCTATGCATTGAGAGCTTTAAGTTGCTAGAGTTTATAATGTGCTTAGCACCCCATGTAAGTACCGATGCATTGCAAGTAGCCTCATCCTGTCCAACGAGATGAAACATTGGCCAAGGCACCCGACGCCAATAATGTAGGAGTACTAGTAGTACTACCTCAATTCCGGTTTATAGGGCTCAATTCAAAAATCTCATCAACCAAGGTAGATGATGAGTGGTGGAATAATTTTTCTAGTTTGCAAAAACACTCAATTAATGCACTCGTTTTCCTCAAAAAATTATGTTTACCAATGCATTAATTTTGTGTCAAACTTTGACCATCTACTCCCTCCATCCAGGTGAATAAGTCATCTTTGGTTGTGCACATGTATTATGTGGGACATCTTTGGTCCCACATCCAGGTGCATCGCACCATCTACTCCCTCCATCCACGCGTACTATGTGGGACCACCCTCCATCACGCCACCCACCAAAGATGACTTAACAAAACTCCTGTCGTGCATGCGTAAAGTTTTGTTAATTGATTTCTTTGCTCTGCCAACTGATAGGTGGGACCCAGAAACCAGGTGACAATTTAACCAGTCAACAAAGTGCCACGTACACTATGTGGTCGGTCAGTAGGGTGCAATACGGTGCTCTACGATGAGCTAGTGATTGTATAATCACTGCAAAACTATATATAATGACCGTAAATAGCATATTGTTACATACATTGACCGTCAGTGTATTTTTCTCATTTCACATTAAGCCATATTAACAGGAAAGGACTAGTACTAGTACCGATTTGATGTGTCCCGTCAACTCGCCGAACGAGGAGAAGCTTGCTTACTACGGCTCTCCCTCGCCCACGCGCGCGGTGGCTCACAGGACGAGGAGAGGGTTTTGACTACAACGCCCTCTCCCTCTCCCTCTCGCTCGCCATCGCCCACGCGGTGGACGTGCAGCAGTTCAATCGGTGTCAGATTGCCAGAAGCATATTGTATTGTAGTATCATAATTGTTGGACCTTCCGAAGAGGAGAAGAGCCAAGTGCAAGGTTCACACGAGTACGAACTGTTGAACCTCCTGAAGAGGCAAAGATCCAAGCGCAAGGTTTTATAGGAGTTGTCGTCCTAGTAGGAGTATTACAACTATAGCGAACGATGCTACTGTATGATACCGCCATGTCACCTATATCCAAAGCTGTGCCACCTTTTTTTCTCAAAGAGCGTGTTGGAGCCAGTACAACAACCACACAGGTTGCACGTACACATAACACATTTACTAGTAATAAATTCTAAAGGACAAATGCCAGTATGCCACACAAGTTCATCTCCAATTCATGTGATAAATTTGTGCATGACTAGTTTACATATATTCACAGCGCTACTGTTCACAATTTACCATACTCACTTACACGTTATAGATGGGCTACATATCCTCCTCTAGGTTCCAGTCCCAGGTGTTCTTCATGGATGGCACGATCCATAGCGGTGGTCAATGGGAATCATTGTCGCAGCTTTCCAGTCCGGTTCCACACGATGGAGACTCATCCAAGTTGAAGCGGCATAAATCAAGGATAGCGTATCCCAGCATGTCGTTCATCCGGCGGTGCGCACTAAAGACACAACCACGCTTCATGAATGGCAGGCCTTCGGTGTCGTGCATGGAAGGTGGCATCCGCTTCACAATGGGGGTAGCTGTCCCCAATGAAAAGCGAGTACTCTCCAAGAGTGTTCCTCGGCACCCACGTAGCATCACGGGGGTCGAACTCGACGCTGTTCATCTGGTACATGTAGCATCTCAGATCTGGACTCATGGTGACATAAACAGTCAAGCTCCATGCATAATAATGTTGTGCTCAATTATGCCGGTCAGTAATACTGTGCAACAAATAGTACTACTCTAGTATAGAGGAAGTAAAATAACCAGCTTATTATATATAGCCACTCTTGTCTACATGGATGAGATAGTAAGACATGGAAAAACAAAAATGGTGGCAGCTAGTGGGTTCAAGTCTTCAAGGGCCTAGCTAGCTATGCACGTCCTTCAAGGTAAAAAGTACTCCTACTAGTACTAGTAAGTAAGTAGTACAACAACGAAAGAGAAGACGAGAGGGTTAAAAATATAATACTAAATGGAATATCTGGGTAGATGGTGATGGTCCGATCATGGTAGATTGTGTGACCATGTTGCACATCAATGGTACCATGGGTAACGGCTGCTAAGATAGTTGATCCCTATATGCCAAAGTCAGCTACAAGGTTCCAAGTTAGACCGAATCGTGGATGCAAATGCACATCCAGGATCGGCGATCCTATTTTGATCGGGGGATGACTGGTCCCTGCAAAATAATGGAGTACCGTTAGGGATGCAAATGATGGTTTGTGCATTCCATTTGTAATCTCCCGTACCATAGGATGGCAACCAGATGAAACAAGTCCCTGGCTTGTCACCGCAAAGACGCGACCTAGATGGCGCATGGCGTCTTCGAACACCGCGATGAGATAGTAATCGTTGTAGCCGTGTCGCTTTGTCGGCAGGTCCGCAATCTGCCTCGGCCAACATGCGCCAGCCTCTGCCGTTACTGCCTCTTGTATTTATGGCAATCCTTATGTTGAACACCGCGATGAGATAGTAATCGTTGTAGCCGCGTCGCTTTGTTAGCGGGTCCGCAATTGCTATCTTCTTCAATCTCATGTAGGCATCATCATACGTATTCAAGCCCAGCCAGTCCGGAAGGCCAATCCCAATGGTTGAGAAGGGGTCTATAGGAACGGCCGCACTGCTGTGGATGTTGTGCAAAATTATGGTGGTATTCGGCCGGAGGTATGCAAGCCAATCTTCGTTGGCACCGACCCAGACCTATATATAAGACGGTGGGCAGCAGAGAAATTACGGGATGGAAATGGAATAACTAAGTACTACATGATCAAACTCCATGACTGACCTGCTCATCAGACGAAATCCGACTACCTCTCAACATCGGCAACTCTAGCGGAGTCAACGTGCAACCATGGCCAGGGAGCGGTGGACTGTTTGAAGGATTGTCCCATAGAAGAACCTTCTCCTCGAGGACGCATCGAAGACCAACAAGCATGGCCTTTTCCCAAGCCTGTTTAAGCACCGTCTTGAAAAAGTTGGTGCAGAAAGCACCGAGTCTTGCGGTGGTGAGGACATCGCAGTGGCGTGTGATTTCTCCCAGAGGATCGCCGTCCAAGGTCTCCCAGCCCCGACGAGGAGGAGAACCGCCTGGCGAATCCATGGGATCAGCGATGAACTGCCTTCTCTTTGGGGGGGAGGGGAACTGGCAAGGAGATAAGAGCGTAGTAACCGTAGGGCCTCGTCCCTTCCAACTGTACCTCCTCGATCGTTCCTTAGCAAAGGGGTGAGGCTATTATTTACTACGTACTCGTACTATAGCAGTACTAGTACTACTTTATCAACTAGCACTACTGCAGGATGCTGGTAACGCAACACTACGATCAGAGACCCTTCAAGAAACTGTGTGCGATGCAATAATCGCAAACGGTGGTGTATGACAACCATAAAAAAAGTGCAAAACGTTTGCAATGGAGGATGCATCAAACACGGTTCAGATTTTAGTTGCGTTTGCGATGAAGGGCATACGGTTCAGTTCAATTAACTGTTTGCGATGAGGAGGAACAAAAGAAACGGGAAGCCATATGAAGGCATGTGCGATACACAACATATGGTTCACTCGGATGAACTATTTATGATTAGGCAAAACAAAAGAAACGGGCAGCCAGATGAAGGTGTGTGCGATATACAGCATACGGTTCACTCGGATGAACTGTTTGTGATTAGTTAACACAAAAGAAACGGTCAGCCAGATCAAGGTGTGTGCGATATATGGCATGCAGTTCACTCGGATGAACTGTTTGCGTTGACACAAGAGAATAGAAACGGTTCAACTTAACAAGATGTGTGTGTTGTGTGGTGGGATTGCATACAGGACAACACACACACACACACACACACACACACACTTATAAGGACATGCTTGCATAACCAAATTAAACATCCACTTACAGAGGTGGCTACTACAACCATGGCATTTGCACACACCAATGTAAACTATTACATGCATAATTACATAGGTGGCTACTACACACATGATATTTCCACACACCAACAATAAACTAAACTATATATTACATGCATGATTAACTAGCATAAACGATCATCTGATCATCATCTACTTCTTGTGACGCTTTCTCTGCTTGTGGCTCGACCCAGGCTCGTCGATTTTGGTAACGAGGCACTTCCTCATGTCAACGATCCGCATGTGCATCTCGTAGCATGTGTACACGCTCTTGGCCGTGAACCTGAGGTGAGGTTCATCCAGTTGCCACATTCAGGCCCCGTGCCAGGATATGGGACTTGTTATCTAGGCATCCTGCTTCATCTTTTCGTAGTAGGGGTCGGTGATGGCCGAGGCGAGTTCGACCAGGGAGTCCTTCTTCGTGCTATCCCACACCCTGTAGTGGTCGCGGATTTCGACAAGGTTCTTGCAGGCCAAGCCCATAACACTGAGCGCTTTTACATCGTTGGTGGTATCCACCGTGGCGAACTTGTAGTCAGTGCTGTTGACAAACCTGTTGAAATGGTCACAAGGCTCTGTGGCCATGCAGTAGTGGTAGATGAGGACATGATGGCGCACACATAACTAGGCAACGGCAACCTTCTGATCTATGCTGGGACGAGCGGCAGTGTACTGGAGGTCGATGCCGTCCACCTTGTACTTGTCTCCAGCAAGCAACTGCTCAACGCTGTTGATGTAGTCATCCACCACGGCCGGGGCGATGGTGTACACCACCGAGAGATCCGCTCCCTCGCGTGGGTCTCCACTCTATGCTCGCCGAACTCCATTGGAGCGCCGCTGGACATCCCCTCTCTATGTGTCGTCGTGGTTGTGCTTGTTGTGTTGTGGGGCGCAATCGAAAGGTTGAAGAGACTAAGGTTATAATGGCCGTGGGAATTAAAGGGGAAGCAGGATGACTAGGAATATCGGCAGGCCCTGATGGCAGTTCTAATTTGCAGCGCATAACTCCAATGTGATGCACGTAACTGCATAGCGTGGAAACGCACGCGGCACAACCGCATGCATATGGGGGCCTCGACGTGATCGTGCGCGCGCCCAACCACTGGCAGAGCGCGCGCGGAGGGACGCGAGCAGAGCGCTCCGCGGTCGCCTCAACGGTGATCAACCGTCTCTATCTCTACCCTTATAAAATACCGAGTTGGTGATGGTGGTGTGCCTCCCATCATGTAATATAGACCGTCCGATCTATATCTGAAGGTTAGAAAGGCAACTATGACAATTTTGCAAAAAAGATACCCGCACCTCTCTCCATAGTTGCAGATAAGTACTTCTCTCGTTCATCCTTTTCTCTCACAATATAAACTACTCATACAAATGTATCTTGATGTTCCGTGCAATGCACGGGCATCTTGCTAGCATATATATGCACATAGCAGTTGAACGCGCAAGGAAAAGCTGTCCACAAGCCGAGCACCCCGACGGTTGCGAGCAGAGCGTGCTAACGGACGCAACAGAGCATGACGCGGCACCTAATAGCGAGCAGAGCTTCCCAAGGGACGCGAGTAGAGGGAGTTACAGTGATATGTGGCAAATAAGATGAACTGTGCGAGCGGTGTCGGAGACATCAAGCACGAATCAGATTAGAGTTGCGTGTGCGATACGTGGCATACAGTTGATCCATCCGAGTTGTTTGTGATGGAATAAGCCGTGTGTGTTGCGGGCAAACGCTTGCTGGTATATAACCTTAAGTTTAACCAAAACAGTGTTAATGCATGTTACAAAAATTGTATAGCTGGAAACTATGTTCAAATATGACTCCAACGATATAATCTTTGGCGACATGCATTCGTATTTTATTAGTTAAATCCTACTTATAAACCAGGACGAGGGTATAGTAGGTAATTAAATCGCAAACGTTAATTTATTAAACGTGTCCTCTCACACATCTTGTCACCCCGCTGCCACAGACGGCTTACAGCGCAAGCTTGCCCAGCGCGCGGGGGCGTCTTTGGCCAAACGGTGGCGCCAATGAATCGTTGGTGAGCCTGTTCCTGCGCAACCTTGCCCAACGCGCGGGGGCGTTTTTGGCCAAACGGTGGCGCCAATGAATCGTTGGTGAGCCTGTTCCTGCGCAACCTTGCAGGTTCCCGCGCAAGCTTCCCGCCCGACTTGGTGAAATCCCCCAAAATCGCAATGCTTACCGACCTGCTATAGAAACCCTCACGGCCGGCGAGTCCTGCGTCGCATTTTCCCCTCCCTCCATGTAGCTTATCTTGTCTGCTTCTCCCACAATCGCCAATGGCACAGGTCCGTCATTATCGCTCAGCCAGTCTGCCGTCATCAGAGGACAACTCCAGCTGGGAGGCTACACCGCGGCGGCGGCGCAGTCCCCGGCGTAGTGTAGTGCGCGTGGCGTCCCTGTTGGGTGTGCGCGGAACACCCACCACACGCCCCGCCGCCGCTGCCCATCGGCAGCTGTTGCCGGCCGCCGTTGCCGCCACACCACCGTCGAAAGCCAGGGCCATCTCCTGCTCCGCCACCGCGGCCCGAAGGCGGAAGGTGGCCGTCGTGGCCACCACCCCACTGCCGGCCACCACGGCCCGAAGGCGGGAGGTGGTGGTCGTGGCTGCCAGCCCACTATCGGCCGCTGGGATTATCACCCGCTCCGCCGCCGTGGCCCGAAGGCGGGAGGCGGAGGTGGAGGCCCGCATGTGCGTCTGCGGCCTTGTGCGCTACATTGAGTTCCTGCGGGAGGAGGAGGAGCGCCTCGTCGAGCACGCAAAGAGCCTTACCGTAGCCGTGGCTGCAGCACACACCGACGCAGAGGCGAAGAATCAGGAGATCTACGAGCAATCCATCCGGTTCGAGAGGGATTGTCTGGAGCAGCAATGGGCGTTCGAGCTGGCGAGCATCATTGAACGTGCAGCATCGGCAGGCACCGTATTGCATTTGTCCAGCTCGTCGGTAGGCTCATCCTCCTCCTCTGCCTCTAACTGAGGGGGTGAGCGCGCTTGGCAGAGGAGAGGCTGCCGGAAGTGGCACAAAGCCCCTCCGTGGTAGTAGTAGTATTTAGGGGCTATTTTGTTTAGTTCATCTGACTATAGATCTCTAGTCGAACTATACAACGTACTTAAAATTAGCTAGTATATATAGTTGAACTAGCCATTTCAGTACATGGTTGACAACAATTTGGGAGAAGTTTGGTCGGTTCAGCTGTCGAGTTGAATTGTTTGTATAAATTAAGAATGACTTCTTAATCTATGAATGAAATCTATGCTTAATTACTGAATTTTAATTGCAAAAATTAGATAGTGCTAATGATTTCTAGCTGCATATTTTGACAAATCGTAGTGTTACAAGGATTGACAAATGGCAACTTTACTAGATCAAAAAATGTAAATCTTTCTAGTTTGACAAATGGCAACATACCCAATAATTGTTTGTAGGTGGTTGCACACAGGTCATCCAAAACAATCGTTTGCATTGAAGGGATGCACAAATCCTGCGCTGCTCTAACTTTGCATACGGGTGTTCTATCTAAAACATTTGCGCTCAAGAGCTGCACAAATCCTGCTCGGCACATTTTCCCTTGGCTTCCTGGGGAAGCTGTCAGTTTGCATACGGGTGTTCTAACTAAAACGTTTGCGATGACTGTTTTATTTTTAAAACCGAATTAAACTGGGGAAACCGCATTAAACCTGGGGAAGCTGACAATTTTTTTACCACGACATGTTGATGCTACTCCATGATAGCATGCCAAGTTTCATAAATTTCTGACGAGTTTTGGATTTACTAGAATTTAAAAATCCGGTATCTCAATGTTTGCGGCCGAGTGACGGTGGCAGGGTGTTTGAAATTCATTCCCATTTCTTGCATGGGACCTAAGCATGCACACAAGGACACATATTTGATTTTTCAACCAGTTTATATGCACTAGAGAATGTGCATGTAGTTGAAATTTAAATTATGCGCATAAAATTACTGGAAAACCCAGT
Source organism: Triticum aestivum (assembly GCF_018294505.1). Taxonomy (NCBI): domain Eukaryota; kingdom Viridiplantae; phylum Streptophyta; class Magnoliopsida; order Poales; family Poaceae; genus Triticum; species Triticum aestivum. Next base: position 37,697,491 of record NC_057794.1, read on the forward strand.
TAATGTATAAAAATGTCCAAACAAACCCTGAAAAATTCCAAAATTGAACACAACACTCTTGTTGTTCTATGTTGACACTCGAATTTTTTTGAAAGCAATAAGAGGCAACGGATATCGTTTCGTCCCCAAAGGTGTCACGTTCCCTACCGAAACCATCACGCGTGTTGTGAGAAGCTCTGGTTTGTGGGAAGCTTATACCCAAACCGGCCACAAATGGGACAAATTTTTTACCACGGCATGTTGATGTTGCTCCATGATAGCATGCCAAGTTTCATGAATTTCATACAAGTTTTGGATTTACTAGAATTTAAAAATTAGGTATCTCAATGTTTGCGGCCGAGTGACGGTGGCAGGGTGTTTGAAATTCATTCCCATTTCTTGGATGGGACCTAAGCATGCAACCAAGGACACATATTTGATTTTTCAACCAGTTTATATGCACTGCAGAATGTGCATGCAGTTCAAATTTGAATTATGCACATAAAATTCCTGGAAACCCAGTTAATGTATAAAAATGTCCAAACGAACCCTGAAAAATTCCAAAATTGAACACAACACTCTTGTTATTCTATGTTGACACTCGAATTTTTTTGAAACCAATAAGAGGCAACGGATATTGTTTCGTCCCCAAAGGTGGCACGTTCCCTACCAAAACCATCACGCTTGTTGTGAGAAGCTCTGGTTCGTGAGAAGCTTATACCCAAACCTGCCCCAAATGGGATAAATTTTTTACCATGGCATGTTGATGTCGCTCCATGATAGCATGCCAAGTTTCATGAATTTCAGACGAGTTTTGGATTTACTAGAATTTAGAAACCAGGTATCTCAATGTTTGCGGCCGACTGACGGTGGCAGGGTGTTTGAAATTCATTCCCATTTCTTGCATGAGACCTAAGTATGCAACTAAGGACACATATTTGATTTTTCAACCAGTTTATATGCATTGTAGAATGTGCATGTAGTTCAAATTTGAATTATGCGCATAAAATGCCTGGAAACCCATTTAATGTATAAAAATGTCCAAACAAACCCCGAAAAAAATCCAAAATTGAACACAACACTCTTGTTGTTCTATGTTGACACTCGAATTTTTTTGAAACCAATAAGAGGCAACGGATATTGTTTCGTCCCAAAGGTGGCACGTTCCCTACCAAAACCATCACGCTTGTTGTGAGAAGCTCTGGTTTGTGAGAAGCTCTGGTTTGTGAGAAGCTTATACCCAAACCTACCCCAAATGGGACAAAATTTTTACCATGCATCTTGATGCCTCTCCATGAAGGCATGCCAAGTTTCATGAATTTCAGACGAGTTTTGGATTTACTAGAATTTAAAGACCAGGTATCTCAATGTTTGCGGCCGACTGACGGTGGCAGGGTTTTGAAATTCATTCCCATTTCTTGCATGGGACCTAAGAATGCAACCAAAGAGACATATTTGATTTTTCAACTAGTTTACATGCACTAGAGAATGTGCATGTAGTTCAAATTTGAATTATGCGCATAAAATGCCTGGAAAACCCAGTTAATGTATAAAAATGTCTAAACGAACCCCGAAAAATTCCAAAATTGAACACAACACTCTTGTTGTTCTATGTTGACAGTTGAAAAGTTTTGAAAGCAATAAGGGGCAACGGATATTGTTTCGTCCCCAAAGGTGGCATGTTCCCTACCGAAACCATCACGCCGGTTGTGAGAAGCTCTCTGGTTTGTGAGAAGCTTATAGCCAAACCTGCCCCAAATGGGACAATTTTTTTTACCACGGCATGTTGATGCTGCTCCATGATAGCATGCCAAATTTCATGAATTTCAGACGAGTTTTGGATTTACTAGAATTTAAAAACCAGGTATCTCAATATGTGCGGCCGACTGACGGTGGTAGGGTGTTTGAAATCCATTCCCATTTCTTGCATGGGACCTAAGCATGCAACCAAGGACACATATTTTATTTTTCAACTAGTTTATATGCACTGGAGAATGTGCATGTAGTTCAAATTTGAATTATGCGCATAAAATGCCTGGAAAACCCAGTTAATGTATAAAAATGTCCAAACGAACCCCGAAAAATTTCAAAATTGAACACAACACTCTTGTTGTTCTATGTTGACACTCGAATTTTTTTGAAAGCAATACGAGGCAACTGATATCGTTTCATCCCCAAAGGTGGCACGTTCCCTACTGAAACCAGTACGCTTGTTGTGAGAAGCTCTGGTTTGTGAGAAGCTTATAGCCAAACCTATCCCAAATGGGACAAAAATTTTATGACGGCATGTTGATGCCGCTCCATGATAGCATGCCAAGTTTCATGAATTTTAGATGAGTTTTGGATTTGCTAGAATTTAAAAACCAGGTATCTCAATATGTGTGGCTGACTGACGGTGGCAGGGTGTTTGAAATTCATTCACATTTCTTGCATGGGACCTAAGTATGCAACCAACGACACATATTTGATTTTTCAACCAGTTTATATGCACTGGAGAATGTGCATGTAGTTCAAATTTGAATTATGCGCATAAAATGCCTGGAAAACCCAGTTAATGTGTAAAAATGTCCAAACGAACCCATAAAAATTCTAAGATTGAACACAACACTCTTGTTGTTCTATGTTGACACTCGATTTTTTTTTGAAAGCAATAAGAGGCAACTGGTATCGCTTCATCCCCAAAGGTGGCACGTTCCCTACCGAAACCATCACGCTTGTTGTAAGAAGCTCTGGTTTGTGAGAAGCTTATACCCAACCTGCCCCAAATGGGACAAATTGTTTACCATGGCATGTTGATTCCGCTCCATGATAGCATGCCAAGTATCATGAATTTCAGATGAGATTTGGATTTATTAAAATTTAAAAACCAGGTATCTCAATATGTGCGGCCGAGTGACGGTGGCAGGGTGTTTGAAATTCATTCCCATTTCTTACATGGGACCTAAGCATGCAACCAAGGACACATATTTGATTTTTCAACCAGTTTATATGCACTGGAGAATGTGCACGTAGTTCAAATTTGAATTATGCGCATAAAATGCCTGGAAAACCCATTTAATGTATAAAAATGTCCATACGAACCCCGAAAAATTCCAAAATTGAACACAACACTCTTATTGTTCTATGTTGACACTCGAATTTTTTTGAAAGCAATAAGAGGCAATAGATATCGTTTCTTCCCCGAAGGTGGCACGTTCCCTACCGAAACCATCAAGCTTGTTATGAGAAGCTCTGGTTTGTGAGAAGCTGCTAGCCAAACCTGCCCCAAATGGGACAAAAAATTTACCACAGCATGTTGATGACGCTCCATGATAGCGTGCCAAGTTTCATGAATTTCAGACGAGTTTTGGATTTACTAGAATTTAAATACCAGGTATCTCAATATGTGTGGCCGACTGACGGTGGCAGGGTGTTTGAAATTAATTCCCATTTCTTGCATGGGACCTAAGCATGCAACCAAGGACACATATTTGATTTTTCAACCAGTTTATATGCACTGGAGCATGCGCATAAAATGCCTAGAAACCCAGTTAATGTATAAAAATGTTCAAACGAACCCTAAATAATTCCAAATTTTTTGATGACACACCTATAGTTGCATGTTCACTGCAGATAAAAGTTCTAGCAATTGAAACACCGTCCATGGCCGTTGTGACCCCATTATGTAATTCAAATCAAGACGAAAAATCAAGTAGATCTCACATAGTTTATTATAACCAACCGTGTGAGATGCAGCACAAAATATCTTCGGACCGTGACTGAATAAGGGGCCATATCTGATGACACTTTGTGCACCAGTTTTTTGGCTGAACCGATTCCAAATTTTCGTCTTACGTGGAAATATCTACCTCCCCGCCCCTCCCCCTTACCAAAAGCCACATTTCCCCTGTTTCCGCCTTCTTTGCCAAGTTGAAACCTTCACTCCTTGCTTGCAGCGCTGCCGCCTCCTCACCGGTGACCCTCCTTCACGTTGCTCGCCCTCGCCTATCCAGGCAGGTAATCCACACCCGACCCCCATCCTCCTCCTTCCACATCCCACATGCCCCGACCGTCGGCGCGAGCGCGACACCTTCCACCCAAATCACTGACCCCTCCACCAAATAAGCGCCAGCCTAAGCCATGGTGCACACAGTATAGCCAGGACCTCAAGGAGCATTTGGCAGCGGAGAAGAAAATCGCGGTCGCACGCGTGGATGAGGTCGTGGTGGATGCCATTCGTGCCGACCCCCAGATCTTGAAGGAGAACCTTGCCATTTGCTAGCTACACCAGTTAAGCATGCTTGGTTTACCCGTTGCGTGTGCTGCTCCTGCCTTTTCTTCACAAATTCTAGTGAATTGTGCTATCTAATTTTACCATGCAATCTGTTGCTCTAGTGTATATGTTATATATGTCGTGCAGTGTGGTGCTCACTTATTAACTGTTTTTTAATTAGTTGTCGTCTTTAGTTAACTGTTTGGTTTAATTCTACAAATGTGATGTTCAATTCTTCAGGCTGCAATTTTGTATTGTCTTCCATGTGAGAAATAAATCAAATTTATCTTTACAAAATACATGAGAAACAAATACAATTTCTATATTTCCAAGTTGTCAAGCATGCTTGGTTTGGTTATACATTGTGCAATGTGGTGCTCAGTTAACATTTCGTTCATTTGTGTTGTGGTGTTTAGTTAACTGTTTGGTTCAATTTTGCAATGCGATGTTCAATAGTTGTGGGTGCATTCTGTTATTGTATACCATGTGAGGAATAAATTGAATTTGCTGTAGTAAATACATGAGAAACAAATACAATTGCTACAATTGGCTGTAGTTAACTGTTTGGTTAACTGCCCGATCTTCTATTAGGAGTATGTTATATTGTGCAATGTGGTGCTCAGTTAATGTTGGTTCATTTGTTGTGGTGTTTAGTTAACTGCTTGGTTCAATTCTGCAATGTGATATCCAATTGTCGTGGGTAGAATTTTGTATTTTTGTGCATGTGAGGAATACATCAAATTTGGCTGCACTTAATACATGAAAAACATATACAAGTGCTATATTTCCTAGTTCTTAATCATGCTTGGTTTGGATAAATGGGTTTTCTGTGTGGCTTGAATTAATCTGATGAATATGCAATGTTCTTATTTTTCATCGACATATTTTACTGATAGCATGCGAACCCTTACTTAACCTAATGACTAACTACCGTATATGTGTTGCAGGGAAACAATGGAAAGCACCGAGGTTTACAATCGAGGTTAGCACGTGCATGGTCAGTTGTCTAATAGCACATTATTGTCCAATTGCAAGAACCATTCTAATATTTAGGTTTTTAACAATTTGGTCTTGCACATGTAGGTTCTGCTGTTAGAGGTTTTGACCCACTGTTCGACCCTTTTTGCATATGGGTAAATGAGTTGTCCATGAATATCAGTCAAGTCAAGAAACTCAGAAAGATTGTTAGGATAAAGAAATTAGCGACAAAAATAACAAGATCTTTGTCTGCACAATGAAGACATCAGTTCACTATAGGATGGTACTAACTATTATACCTTGCCTTTTTATTCCTTTGCCCCATTTCCAATATAGAGAAGATATTTATGCACATCCTTGTTTTTAGGCCTTTCCAAAGCAGTTCACTGATGATTACCTCTCAAACCACCTGTATGGTCAGGAGGCGAGGAAGGTATTCATACAACACCCACGGTTCAATATGAAGTGTTCCTAAAGAGGACGGAGGATGGATGGTCAATCATCCATAGGCACTGGCCTAAAGCTACAAAGAACTTCAACATCAATGAAGGCTCAATATTCGCCTTCTAATTCAGCAGTTTTCTAGATGAGATACATATGTCTATGTACCGTCTATGATGCTAATTTTCAAAGGTTATAGATGTTGCATGTGAAACTTCGTCCTGGCGTAGTTGTGTAATGGGGTAGCTGAGTGCTGAAGCTATATGATGTTGTACTTTGATGTATTTCAATTATGAAAATGAAACATATTGTGTGCTTAATATGAAATGTCAATTAGATTAATAAATGGATTATGAATAATCGGATAATTAGCCTGCTAATTGGGTTTTTCTATTGCAAACGGTTGTTGAAAAAATACCGTGGGTGATGACCTCAGGCAACGCACACATTTTCTAGGAATAAATCGTGTTGGATCAATGAACAATCGCACATGACTTTCTCTTGAAAACTGTTTGCGTTAGGCCACCTTGCGCAAACGTTTACCACATAAAAACTGTGTGATGGAGAGCCTTTGCCACACAGTTTCTTCTATGGACCGTGTGTGATACATTCAACGCAAACGATTTACCGGGAAAAAATGTTTGTGATGTACCTATGAACGGAAATGTTTTCCTTGGAGCGACTATGTGGGATGTACATACAAACGAAAATGTTTGGCGGGGACTGACTGTGTGGGATGTACTTGCAACCGGAAACAATTTCCCCGTATAATTGTATTTTTTAGCTCTATTGTATGTATTTCCGTATTTGAGCGCTCGCCGATCGCACACGTTCTCATTTTGCCGAGCGTGCCTGCCAGGAGGGCATATCCCAGACGGTTTCTGGGTCGGGTGGGAAGGACCCCCCCCCCTATCTGTTGGGGAACGTAGTAATTTCAAAAAAATTCCTATGCACACACAGGATCATGGTGATGCATAGCAACGAGAGGGGATAGTATGTCCACGTACCCTCATAGACCGAATGCGGAAGCGTTAGCACAACGTGGTTGATGTAGTCGTACGTCTTCACGATCCGACCGATCCAAGTACCGAACGCACGGCACCTCCGAGTTCTGCACACGTTCAACTCGATGACATCCCACGAGATCCGATCCAGTAAATCTTCACAGGAGAGTTTCGTCAGCACGGCAGTGTGGTGACGGTGATGATGATGCTACCGACGCATGGCTTCACCTAAGCACCGCTACTATATAGCCGAGGTGGAATATGGTGGAGGGGGGCATCGCACATGGCTGGAATAGACCAACTGATCAACTTGTGTGTCCTAGGGTGCCCCCTGCCCCTGTATATAAAGGAGCAGGGGGGAGGCCGCCATCTAGGAGGAGGGCGTGCCAGGGAGGGAGTCCTACTCCCACCGGCAGTCGGACTCCTCCTTTTCCTTGTTGGAGTACGAGAGGGAAGGAAGGGAGAGAGGAGGAGAAGGAAAATGGCGGGCGCCGCCCCCCTTCCTTGTCCAATTAGGACTAGAGGGGGAGGGGCACGCGGCTGCCCTAGCCGCCCCTCCTCTTCTCCTACTAAGGCCCATGAGGCCCAATTAACTCCCCGGGGGGGTCCGGTAACCCCCCGGTACTCCGGTTTTTATAAGAAACCACTCGGAACACTTCCGGTGTCCGAATATAGTCGTCCAATATATCGATCTTTATGTCTCGACCATTTTGAGACTCCTCGTTATGTCCGTGATAATATCCGGGATTCCGAACTACCTTCAGTACATCAAAACACAAAAACTCATAATACCGATCGTCACCAAACTTTAAGCATGCGGACCTTACGGGTTCGAGAACTATGTAGACAAGACCGAGACACGTCTCCGGTCAATAACCAATAGCGGAACCTAGATGCTCATATTGGCTCCTACATATTCTACGTAGATCTTTATCGGTCAAACCGCATAACAACATATGTTGTTCCCTTTGTCATCGGTATGTTACTTGCCCGAGATACGATCGTCGGTATCTCAATACCTAGTTCAATCTCATTACCGGCAAGTCTCTTTACTCGTTTCGTAATGCATTATCCCACAACTAAATCACTAGTCACATTGCTTGCAAGGCTTATAGTGATGTGCATTACTGAGAGGGCCCAGAGATACCTCTCCGACAATCGGAGTGACAAATCCTAATCTTGAAATACGCCAACTCAACCAGTACCTTCGGAGACACCTGTAGAGCACCTTTATAATCACCCAGTTACGTTGTGATGTTTTGTAGCACACAAAGTGTTCCTCCGCTAAACGGGAGTTGCATAATCTCATAGTCATGGGAACATGTATAAGTCATGAAGAAAGCAATAGCAACATACTAAACGATCAAGTGCTAAGCTAACAAAATGGGTCAGTCAATCACATCATTCTCCTAATGATGTGATCCCGTTAATCAAATGACAACTCATGTCTATGGCTAGGAAACATAACCATCTTTGATCAACGAGCTAGTCAAGTAGAGGCATACTAGTGACACTCTGCTTGTCTATGTATTCACACATGTATCATGTTTCTGGTTAATACAATTCTAGCATGAATAATAAACATTTATCATGATATAAGGAAATAAATATGTAGCGACCAGACCTCAAACAGTCTGATCTCTGTGCTCCGGTGTCATCCCTGGATCAGTAATGTTGACACCACATAGTACTCGGAGGATTTATAGCAGAGTAGCAATCACACACTTATTACATCGAGTGTCTCAAAAGAGAACTTATTACAATAAATATGGCTTAAGGCCATCTAATAACGATAACAGCGGAAGGCTTGGAAGATAAGTGAGTCCATCAACTCCAACGGCATCACTGAGTATAGAACCACGACCTAAAAACTCCTTAATTGTCGTCTGAAAAGTCTGCAACATTAACGTTGCAGCCCGAAAACGGGTCAGCACATGGAATATGCTGGCAAGGTAACACATAGAGAGTAATGGAATGCAACAGCTATACTATATGCATATTTGGCTGGTGGAAAGCTCTATGGTTACTGTTTTTGCGTAAAGCCAATTTTTCCATACTTCAAAGGAATAAATTTAATTACTATCATGGTGGTTGTTAAACATTGAGAATGGTTGACAGCATTCTCAATCCCAATTAAAGTAACATCATTAAAACCCATCAAAATTAATTTAGAGTAACATGTCGAGATTCACATGATAATCCAAGTACTAGATACTCAAGATTTGTCGATAACCGAGGACACGGCTAACCATGAGTAGTTTATTACGCTCTGCAGAGGTTTGCGCACTTTTCCCCACAAGACTCGATCGCCTCCGTTTGGTTTCTCGCACTACAGGGTGTTTGAGAAGACGGATGACCGAGACATAGTCTTTCAGAAGCGCTAGCACCTTACGATCGGGTAGACCGTACCACCTACATCCCCTACATCTGCTAGTCTACCACTGTAAGAGTTCACACAACTTAGTCAACTATGCCAGAGCCCATAATGGCTTGTGGCTGCACACGGAAGTTTCTAGTATGAATAATCTCATGATCCCTTTGAGCCTGGGTGGCGGTCCAAAAGAAAAACAGGCAAGTCCTGGAAACCCCAGGTGCCTCAATCCACCCAGATGTGTGTTTAAGTTGCCACCTTAGATAAACCATTAATTAATAATCTCACATCTGTCATGGATTTCACTCACCCAATCCACGTCTACTAGCATAGCATGGCATAATAAGCAACGTAGAGGTAACTCCCAAAGGTTTGGTAATAAACAGGTAATAGGTACTACCTCATCTACTTCCCATCCCACAATTTAATTAGATCCTAATCATGCAATCTGTGAGGATTGATCTAATGCAATAAAACTGGGTTGTAGAAAAAGGTATGATCAAAGTGTTACTTGCCTTGCTGATGATCTGCGTAACCTAGGGATTCGAAGTAACAGGCGGCGCACTCTGGGTATTCTATCGCAGACAAACAACAAGCATACAATAAGTACTCATCTAATGCACAGGTAAAACTCAAATAGAAGATCTAACCAGAAAGTTCAACTTAAGAAACCCTGGTTTGCAAAAAGAATCAAATCGAACGAAGCAAAAGAAATCAAACGGCGAAAGAAAACAACTTCGTTCTAGTAATCTGGATCTAGGGCAAATTTTACAGTATCAAAAACATGTTTAAGTTGATTATTCAGAAAGAGGGTTTCAAGACGAAACTCCAGGCGCTTGAATCGCTTGATTCTGATAAACGAGCGAAAAGTTATACTAAAACGAAAATCGGATCAGAAATCGCGATCAGAAAATAACCGCGAAAATCCGAAGAAAAAGAAAAACGACGAACAGAATTTTTTTACAACACGGAAAACGGAGCGGCGGCAAACCTCGGGCGTCGCGCAAACTCCGGCGGCGGCGGCAGGCGGCGGCGGCGGCTAGAGGCGGCGGGGCTGGGCTAGGGTTTCGGCTCGGGCCTCTCTCTCGCCCGGGGCGGCGGCTTATAAAGGCCCCAGCCAGGGAGTCCTGGCCGAGTACGGCCCGTAGTCGGTTCCGTGTTTTTTTTAATATTTCCGCTCGGAAGAAAAATAAAAAGAAATACTATACGGACTCCAAAAATCATGAAATAAATTTTGCCTGGTTCCTAAAATCAAGCCCGATAAAGTGAACATTTATCTGGGCCCAAACTATGACTTTGAAAAACGCGCATTTTTCCTAAATTCAAATAAAAATACCGAAAAACTCCGAAATAAATCTTATTTGATTTTTTTATTAAATCCTAAATATTTCTATATTTTGGGAAAGTCATTTTATTCCCTCTCTCATATTTTTGTAATAGAAATAATTGATGATAAAATAAATAAAATCAAATGATCCTGTTTACATAATCTGAGAAAACTCAAATATGTAAATAACGAAATCCCCAACTCTCTCCGTGGGTCCTTGAGTTGCTTAGGATTTTCTAGGATCAAAACCAAAAGCAGAATAAAATATGATATGCATGATGACCTAATGTATAACATTCCAAATTGAAAATTTGGGATGTTACAAACCTACCCCCCTTAAGATGAATCTCGCCCTCGAGATTCGGGTGTGCTAGAAAATAGGTGAGGGTGGTCTTTGAGCAAATCTTCCTCTCGCTCCCAGGTGGCTTCATCCTCCGTGTGGTGGCTCCACTGAACTTTGCAAAATTTGGTAACTTTGCTACGAGTAACTCGGCTGGCAAACTCGAGAATCTTGACTGGTTTTTCCTCATAGGTCAAACTGTTATCCAACTGAATTGCTTCCAATGGCGCTGTGTCTCTCAAAGGTATGTCAGCCATCTCTGCGTAACACTTTTTCAACTGAGAAACGTGGAACACATCATGAACTCCTGTCAATCCTTCTGGCAATTCCAACTTGTAGGCCACTTCTCCCATACGCTCCAAAACTCAATATGGCCCTACAAATCGTGGCGCTAACTTCCCCTTAACTCCAAAGCGCTTAATCCCTCGAAGTGGGGATACTCGAAGATAAGCTCTATCTCCGACTTCGTAAACTGTCTCCTTGCGTTTAGAATCTGCGTAGCTCTTCTGCCTGGACTGGGCTACCTTGAGCCTATCGCGAATCAACTTCACCTTCTGTTCAGACTCCTTAATCAGATCTGGTCCAAACAACTGGCGGTCTCCAACTTCGTCCCATGACAACGGTGTCCTGCACCTCCTTCCGTACAAAGCTTCGAAAGGGGCCATCTTCAAACTGGTCTGATAGCTATTATTGTAAGAGAACTCTACATATGGCAAATTATCGTCCCAACTAGATCCATAATCTAGCGCACAAGCTCTCAGCATATCCTCCAAAATCTGATTGACTCTCTCAGTCTGTCCATCTGTCTGCGGATGAAAAGCTGTACTAAATTCTAACCTAGTACCCAAAGTCTCATGCAACTGCTTCCAGAACTTTGAGGTAAACTGGGTTCCTCTATCTGATACGATGCTCCTCGGAACTCCATGCAAACATATGATCCTGGTCATGTATATCTTTGCCAACTTAGCACTGGTGTAAGTGGTCTTTACTGGGATGAAATGAGCTACTTTCGTCAATCGATCAACTACGACCCAAATGAGTCATAGCCTGAACGAGTCCTTGGTAATCCCGTGATAAAATCCATGCCTAGCTTATCCCACTTCCATTCGGGTATTGGCAATGGTTGCAACAATCCTGCTGGCTTCTGATGCTCTGCCTTTACTCTCTGACATACATCACAAACTGCTACATACTCCGCAATATCCTTTTTCATTCCGGTCCACCGAAAATATCCTTCAAATCCAAATACATCTTGGCATTTCCTGGGTGAATCAAATACGGTGAATCATGTGCCTCTTGCAGAATCAACTTCCTAATCTCCGGGTTATTGGTCACATAAACACGGTCTTCAAACCATAGGGTGTCGTGCTCATCCTCATGAAATCCTTTAGCTTTTCCTTGGCTCCTTTTCTCCTTTATAGAAGCAATCTCCTTGTCAGTTTTCTGAGCTTCTCTGATTCTATTCATCAAAGTTGACTGAATTTCCAACGCTGCTACATAGCCTCTCGGAACTATTTCCAAACATAGTTCACGAAGATTTTCTGCTAACTCCTTGGGTATTTCTCCCGTCATTAATGTATTGACATGGCTCTTGCGGCTTAATGCATCAGCTACTACATTAGCCTTCCCGGGATGATAATGCAATTTCATATCATAATCTTTGATAAGCTCCAACCATCTCCTTTGTCTGAGATTTAACTCCTTCTCCGTGAAAATGTACTTCAAACTCTTGTGATCCGTGTACACCTCACAATGATTTCCAATGAGGAAATGTCTCCATGTCTTCAATGCATGCACTACGGCTGCTAACTCCAAATCATGCGTGGCATAATTCAATTCATGAGGCTTCAATTGTCGTGAAGCATACGAAACAAATCTCCCTTCCTGCATAAGCACTGCTCCAAGTCCTCGACGTGAAGCGTCGCAATACACCTCATAATCCTTGGTTTGATCTGGCAAAATCAACACTGGTGAGGTAACCAAGCGTTTCTTCAACTCCTGGAAACTAGCCTCACACTCCTCAGTCCATTTGAACTTGGTATCCTTCTTCAGCAACTCCGCCATAGGCTTTGCAATCTTTGAAAAATTCTCAATAAACCTCCGGTAGTATCCTGCGAGTCCAAGAAAACTCCGGATCTCTCCAACTGTTGTTGGTGCTTCCCACTTGGTCACGGTTTCAACTTTAGCGGGATCTACTGCTATACCTTCTCCAGATATAACATGTCCGAGGAATCCTACTTCCTTCAACCAAAACTCACATTTGCTGAACTTGGCATATAATTGATGTTCTCTGAGCTTTCCAAGTACCAAACGCAAATGCTTCTTATGTTCCTCTTCATTCTTTGAATATACCAGGATATCATCAATGAACACTACGACGAACTTATCCAAAAACTCCATAAACACTTTGTTCATCATGTTCATAAAATAGGCAGGCACGTTAGTCAGTCCAAATGACGTAACGGTATACTCATATAGCCCATACCTGGTGGTAAAAGCTGTCTTCGGAATATCCTGTTCTCGAATCTTCAACTGGTGGTATCCTAATCGCAAGTCAATCTTGGAAAACACTTTATCTCCTTGCAACCGATCAAACAGATCGTTGATCATTGGTAGTGGGTACTTGTTCTTGATCGTTACTTCATTCAGTCCTCGATAATCAACAACCATTCTTAACGATCCATCCTTCTTCTCCACTAGAAGTACTAGCGATCCCCAAGGCGAAGAACTTGGGCGAATATAACCTTTATCCAGTAACTCCTTAATCTGCTTCTTAATTTCCACCAAATCCTTTGTTGGCATCCTATATGGTCTCTTTGATATTGGCCCAGTGCCTGGCAATAGCTCAATCAAAAACTCAATGTCTCTATCCGGTGGCATGCCTGGCAACTCTTCAGGAAATACATCAGCAAAATCCTTTACCACTGGTACTTCCTCCTGCACAACTCCTGTTAGGCAATTTACTTGTGTCCTCTTTGGTACATGCCGGGATACATACTTGATCCTTCTCCCTTCTGGTGTGGTAAGCAAAATTGACTTACTAGCACACTCAATATTCCCTTCATACTTTGATAACCAATCCATGCCTAATATCACATCCAATCCTTGAGATTCCAATACTATTAGGTCTGAGGGAAAAACATAGTTACCAATCCTTAATGGTAACCGATCACACCATAGACTAGCCACATATTCTGCTCCGGGCGAAGTTACTAACATGGGTGACCTAAGGGCTTGGGTTGGTAGGTTATACTTATCCACAAATCCCCTTGATATGTATGAATGCGATGCACCAGTATCAAAAAGAACGAGTGCAGTAAATGACTTAACCAAAAACTTACCTATTACTGCATTGGACTGAGCTTCAACCTCCTCCACGCTAACGTGGTTCACCTATCCCTGTTGAAAGGGTTCGGCTTCTTCCCAGAACTTCCATTGCCATTTTGGCCTTCAGGACATTCATTTGCATAATGTCCTGGCTTCGAACACTTATAACAAGTGACATGGCTCAAGTCCTTCTTGGCTGGGGTTGATGGGGTGTTGCGGTTCTGTCCATTGCTTCCTCCATTCCCATTACCATTCTTGGTGCCATTGTGATTGTGCGAGCTACCTACTCCATGGGTATGCTGGAAATGTCCTCCGGGTCTAGGGGTAAAACGTGGCTTCTGCTGAGCTCCTGAATTATACTTTCCTTGTCCATACTTCCTCTTGCGGTTCTCAATTTGCTGCTGCTTCCCTTCAATCATAAGAGCACGATCTACCAACTCCCGGTAGTTGTTGAAGGTGGCTACCATCAACTGCATACTCAACTCATCATTCAGTCCTTCCAGGAATTTCTCCTGCTTAGCTGCATCCGTAGCAACGTCATCTGGGGCATAACGTGCTAGCTTACTAAACTCCTCCACATACTGGCCGACTGTCCGTCCTCCTTGGCGCAAGTTACGAAACTCACGCTTCTTCATGGCCATTGCTCCTGCTAAAACATGGGCAGTACGAAAAGCCTGCTGAAACTGGTCCCATGTGACAGTGTCGACTGGGAAGGTGGCTGTGAAATTCTCCCACCAAGATACTGCGGGTCCTTCTAACTGATGTGCGGCAAACTTAACCTTCTCCGCATCTGTGCATCCTGCTGTGGTCAACTCCCTAGCTATCTTGCGGAGCCAATCATCTGCTACTATCGTCTCGGTGCTACTGGAAAACACCGGCGGATTCAGCCTAAGAAAACGGGCTAAGTGGTCAACAGGTGGTGGTGGTGGTGGGTTGTTGTTGTTGTTTCCCTGATTCTAATTCTGAACTAGCAACTGCATCAGGGTGTTCTACTGCTGGATCAACTGGGTGAGCTCCGGCGGAAAGGCAAATCCGGGGTCATGTCTCGGAGGCATCTGAGGTTTTAGAAAGGATGAGATAATAGAATAGAGGGGGTCTAAAGGGAAAACACTACCCATATGCACATGAGGCAAAAGCACACATTTCACTTCATTCAATCAAACAAAGACATACAATCGATCTAACTATCGCAAAGTGCTCGGACTACTATATTTACATGGTGGACTACTACTACTGATGAGGTGGTCTACTAGAAATATTCTACGGTTGTAGACTCCATGATATCTGCTCCTGCTTCATCCACATAGTCATCATCGCTACTATCTTGTTCCGAATCGGTGCCGTCAATGATGATGTAGTCGTCCGGACTAATCTCCTTGGGTTCTTCGTCTTCACCTACTGGTGTCGGGCCTCCCATAAATATTCCAATCTTCTTGAGCAGATCGTCATTCTTCTCCACCAATACTTCAATTTCTTCTTCATAATCTTCAAGTGTAGCCTTGAGTTCTTCCTCAGTTCCTTGATTCTAGTCTTAGCCTTCTTCAGATCTATCATATCGGCGCACATCTGATTCTCCTGTCGTTGAATGTGCTGGTTTAACTCCTGAATAAAAGCTGCAATTGATCTATCTTTCCTGGTGCTAATCATCTCCCAGTGTTCACCTCGGCGTCCGCAAATCTGGTAGATAGTATCCTTGAGATCCTTGCGGTAAACTTCTCCAATGCGTCCCATGGTGATGTGAGCTGCCATACTCTTTCCTAGACTCCAAGTTGGTGCATCAAAAGAAAACTCTATGGGCTCAGTGACTGGCATGAACGTCCTTCCTGGAACTTGAACTTGTATCATCCAGCGCTCTTCTTCAGGTAAAGTGGCATTGTAGGTTCCCGTGAAGCTTGGTACTCCTATGTTCAGGTATCTAGTGACTTCCTTAAAGTGGCATCCAAAGGGTGTATCTTCATCTGGTTGTGTGAACTTGTTTCTTGCATCCGCCATCCTAAAGAGTAGAAAAGATGAGAAGTCAGAAGAGAAGAGAGTGAGTAGTGATCTAGGTCTGTAGCTTAGTGGTCGTGTCCTATAGTCAGCGTGTGCTCTGATACCATCTCTGTAGCGACCAGACCTCAAACAGTCTGATCTCTGTGCTCCGGTGTCATCCCTGGATCAGTAATGCTGACACCACACAGTACTCGGAGGATTTATAGCAGAGTAGCAATCACACACTTATTACATCGAGTGTCTCAAAAGAGAACTTATTACAATAAATATGGCTTAAGGCCATCTAATAACGATAACGGCGGAAGGCTTGGAAGATAAGTGAGTCCATCAACTCCAACGGCATCACTGAGTATAGAACCACGACCTAAAAACTCCTTAATCATCGTCTGAAAAGTCTGCAACATTAACGTTGCAGCCCGAAAACGGGTCAGCACATGGAATATGCTGGCAAGGTAACACATAGAGAGTAATGGAATGCAACAACTACATTATATGCATATTTGGCTGGTGGAAAGCTCTATGGTTACTGTTTTTGCGTAAAGCCAATTTTTCCCTACTTCAAAGGAATAAATTTAATTACTATCATGGTGGTTGTTAAACATTGAGAATGGTTGACAGCATTCTCAATCCCAATTAAAGTAACATCATTAAAACCCATCAAAATTAATTTAGAGTAACATGTCGAGATTCACATGATAATCCAAGTACTAGATACTCAAGATTTGTCCATAACCGGGGACACGGCTAACCATGATTAGTTTATTACACTCTGCAGAGGTTTGCGCACTTTTCCCCACAAGACTCGATCGCCTCCGTTTGGTTTCTCGCACTACAGGGTGTTTGAGAAGACGGATGACCGAGACATAGTCTTTCAGAAGCGCTAGCACCTTACGATCGGGTAGACCGTACCACCTACATCCCCTACATCTGCTAGTCTACCACTGCAAGAGTTCGCACAACTTAGTCAACTATGAAAGAGCCCATAATGGCTTGTGGCTGCACACGGAAGTTTCTAGTATGAATAATCTCATGATCCCTTTGAGCCTGGGTGGCGGTCCAAAAGAAAAACAGGCAAGTCCTGGAAAACCCAGGTGCCTCAATCCACCCAGATGTGTGTTTAAGTTGCCACCTTAGATAAACCATTAATTAACAATCTCACATCTGTCATGGATTTCACTCACCCAATCCACGTCTACTAGCATAGCATGGCATAATAAGCAAACGTAGAGGTAACTCCCAAAGGTTTGGTAATAAACAGGTAATAGGTACTACCTCATCTACTTCCCATCCCACAATTTAATTAGATCCTAATCATGCAATGTGTGAGGATTGATCTAATGCAATAAAACTGGGTTGTAGAAAAAGGTATGATCAAAGTGTTACTTGCCTTGCTGATGATCCGCGTAACCTAGGGATTCGAAGTAACAGGCGGCGCACTCCAGGTATTCTATCGCAGACAAACAACAAGCATACAATAAGTACTCATCTAATGCACAGGTAAAACTCAAATAGAAGATCTAACCAGAAAGTTCAACTTAAGAACCCTGGTTTGCAAAAAGAATCAAATCGAACGAAGCAAAAGAAATCAAACGGCGAAAGAAAACAACTTCTCTCTAGTAATCTGGATCTAGGGAAAATTTTACAGTAGCAAAAACATGTTTAAGTTGATTATTCAGAAAGAGGGTTTCGAGACGAAACTCCAGGCGCTTGAATCGCCTGATTCCGATAAACGAGCGAAAAGTTATACTAAAACGAAAATCGGATCAGAAATCGTGATCAAAAAATAACCGCGAAAATCCGACGAAAAAGAAAAACGACGAACAGAAAAAAAATTACAGCATGGAAAACGGGGCGGCGGCAAACCTCGAGCGGCACGCAAACTCCGGCGGCGGCGGAGGGCGGCGGCGGCGGTCGGCGGCGGCGGCTAGAGGCGACGGGGCTGGGCTAGGGTTTCGGCTCGGGCCTCTCTCTCGCCCGGGGCGGCGGCTTATAAAGGCCCCGGCCAGGGAGTCCTGGCCGAGTACGGCCCGTAGTCGGTTTCGTGTTTTTTTTAATAATTCCGCTTGGAAGAAAAATAAAAAGAAATACTAAACGGACTCCAAAAATCACGAAATAAATTTTGCCGGGTTCCTAAAATCAAGCCCGACAAAGTGAACATTTATCTGGGCCCAAACTACGACTTTGAAAAACGAGCATTTTCCTAAATTCAAATAAAAATACCGAAAAACTCCGAAATAAATCTTATTTAATTTTTTTATTAAATCCTCAATATTTCTATATTTTGGGAAAGTCATTTTATTCCCTCTCTCATATTTTTGTAATAGAAATAATTGATGATAAAATAAATAAAATCAAATGATCCTGTTTACATAATTTGAGAAAACTCAAATATGTAAATAACAAAATATCCAACTCTCTTCGTGGGTCCTTGAGTTGCTTAGGATTTTCTAGGATCAAAACCAAAAGCAGAATAAAATATGATATGCATGATGACCTAATGTATAACATTCCAAATTGAAAATTTGGGATGTTACAAAATAATAACTTTATTATTTCCTGTAGGGCATATTTCCTTCAGTCTCCCACTTGCACTAGATTCAATAATCTGGATTACACAGTAATGATTCTAACACCCATGGAGCCTTGGTGTTGATCATGTTTTGCTTGTGGAAGAGGCTTAGTCAACGGGTCTGCAACATTCAGATCCGTATGTATCTTGCCAATCTCTATGTCTCCCACCTGGATTTGATCCCGGATGGAGTTGAAGCGTCTCTTGATGTTCTTGGTTCTCTTGTGAAATCTGGATTCCTTTGCCAAGACAATTGCACCAATATTGTCACAAAAGATTTTCATTGGACCCGATGCACTAGGTATGACACCTAGATCGGATATGAACTCCTTCATTTGTTGCTTCCGAAGCAGCAATGTACTTCGCTTCACGTGTAGATCCTGCCACGATGCTCTGTTTAGAACTGCTCCAACTGACAGCTCCACCGTTCAATATAAACACCTATCCGGTTTGAGATTTAGAATCGTTCGGATCAGTGTCAAAGCTTGCATCAACATAACCATTTACGATGAGCTCTTTGTCACCTCCATCAACGAGAAACATATCCTTAGTCCTTTTCAGGTACTTCAGGATGTTCTCGACCGCTGTCTAGTGAGCCACTCCTGGATTACTTTGGTACCTCCCTGCTAAACTAATAGCAAGGCACACATTAGGTCTGGTACACAGCATTGCATACATGATAGAGCCTATGGCTTAAGCATAGGGAACATCTTTCATTTTTTTCTCTATCTTCTGCAGTGGTCGGGCATTGAGTCTTACTCAACTTCACACCTTGTAATACAGGCAAGAACCCTTTCTTTGCCTGATCCATTTTGAACTTCTTCAAAACTTTGTCAAGGTATGTGCTTTGTGAAAGTCCAATTAAGCGTCTTGATCTATCTCTATAGATCTTGATGCCCAATATGTAAGCAGCTTCACCGAGGTCCTTCATTGAAAAACTCTTATTCAAGTATCCTTTTATGCTATCCAGAAATTCTATATCATTTCCAATCAACAATATGTCATCCACATATAATATTAGAAATGCTACAGAGCTCCCACTCACTTTCTTGTAAATACAGGCTTCTCCAAAAGTCTGTATAAACCATATGCTTTGATCACACTATCAAAGCGTTTATTCCAACTCCGAGAAGCTTGCAGCAATCCATAAATGGATCGCTGGAGCTTGCACACTTTGTTAGTACCTTTTGGATCGATAAAACCTTCAGGTTGCATCATATACAACTCTTCTTCCAGAAATCCATTCAGGAATGCAGTCTTTACAACCATTTGCCAAATTTCATAATCATAAAATGCGGCAATAGCTAACATGATTCGGACGGACTTAAGAATCACTACGGGTGAGAAGGTCTCATCGTAGTCAACTCCTTGAACTTGTCGAAAACCTTTCGCAACAAGTTGATCTTTGTAGACAGTAACATTACCATCAGCGTCTGTCTTCTTCTTGAATATCCATTTATTCTCGAGGGCTTGCCGATCATCGGGCAAGTCAACCAAAGTCCACACTTTGTTCTCATACATAGCTCCCATCTGAGATTTCATGGCCTCAAGCCATTTTGCGGAATCTGGGCTCATCATCGCTTCCTCATAGTTCATAGATTCATCATGGTCTAGCAACATGACCTCCAGAACAGGATTACCGTACCACTCCGGTGCGGATCTTACTCTGGTTGACCTACGAGGTTCGGTAGTAACTTGATCTTAAGTTTCATGATCATCATCATTAGCTTCCTCACTAATCAGTGTAGGTGTCACAGGAACCGGTTTCCATGACGATTTACTTTCCAATAAGGGAGCAGGTATAGTTACCTCATCAAGTTCTACTTTCCTCCCATTCACTTCTTTCGAGAGAAACTCCTTCTCTAGAAAGGATCCATTCTTAGCAATGAATGTCTTGCCTTCGGATCGGTGTACCCAACAGTTTCGTTTGGGTATCCTATGAAGACAGATTTCTCTGATTTCGGTTCGAGCTTATCAGGTTGAAGCTTTTTCACATAAGCATCGCAGCCCCAAACTTTAAGAAATGACGACTTTGGTTTCTTGCCAAACCATAGTTCATAAGGTGTTGTCTCAATGGATTTTGATGGTGCCCTATTTAACGTGAATGCAGCCATCTCTAAAGCATAACCCCAAAATGATAGTGGTAAATCAGTAAGAGACATCATAGATCGCACCATAACTAGTAAAGTACGATTACGATGTTCGGACACACCATTACGCTGTGGTGTTCCAGGTGGCGTGAGTTGCGAAACTATTCCGCATTGTTTCAAATGTAGACCAAACTTGTAACTCAAATACTCTCCTCCACGATCAGATCGTAGAAACTTTATTTTCTTGTTATTATGATTTTCCACTTCACTTTGAAATTATTTGAACTTTTCAAATGTTTCATTAAGTAGATATACCCATATCTGATCAAATCATTTGTGAAGGTGAGAAAATAATGATACCCGCCGCGAGCCTCAATATTCATCAGACCACATACATCAGTATGTATGATTTCCAACAAGTCTGTTGCTCGCTCCATTGTTCCGAAGAACGGTGTCTTAGTCATCTTGCCCATAAGGCATGGTTCGCAAGTACCAAGTGATTCATAATCAAGTGATTCCAAAAGTCCATCAGTATGGAGTTTCTTCATGCGCTTTACACCAATAAGACCCAAACGTCAGTGCCACAAATAAGTTGCACTATCATTATCAACTCTGCATTTTTTGGCTTCAACATTATGAATATGTGTATCACTACTATCGAGATTCAACAAAAATAGACCACTCTTCAAGGGTGCATGACCATAAAAGATATTACTCATATAAATAGAACAACCATTATTCTCATATTTAAATGAATAATTGTCTCGCATCAAACAAGATCCAGATATAATGTTCATGCTTAACACTGGCACCAAATAACAATTATTTAGGTCTAAAACTAATCCCGAAGGTAGATGTAGAGGTAGCGTGCCGACGGCGATCACATCGACTTTGGACACATTTTCCACGCGCATCGTCACCTCATCCTTAGCCATTCTTCGCTTAATCCGTAGTCCCTATTTCGAGTTGCAAATATTAGCAGCAGAACCAGTATCAAATATCCAGGTGCTACTGCGAGCTCTGGTAAGGTACACATCAATAACATGTATATCACATATACCTTTGTTCACCTTGCCATCCTTCTTATCCGCCAAATACTTGGGGCAGTTCCGCTTCCAGTGACTAGTCTGTTTGCAGTAGAAGCACTTAGTCTCAGGCTTAGGTCCAGACATTGGTTTCTTCTCCTGAGCAACAACTTGTTTGCTGTTCTACTTGAAGTTCCCCTTCTTCTTCCCTTTACCCTTTTCTTGAAACTGGTGGTTTTGTTGACCATCAACACTTGATGCTCCTTCTTGATTTCTACCTCCGATGCCTTTAGCATTGCGAAGAGCTTGGGAATTGTATTATTCATCCCTTGGATAGTATAGTTCATCATGAAGCTCTTGTAGCTTGGTGGCAGTGATTGAAGAACTCTGTCAATGACACTATCAACAAGAAGATTAACTCCCAGTTGAGTCAAGTGATTATGATACCAAGACATTTTGAGTACATGTTCACTTACAGAACTATTCTCCTCCATCTTACAACTATAGAACTTATTGGAGACTTCATATCTCTCAATCCGGGCATTTGCTTGAAATATTAACTTCAACTCCGGGAACATCTCATATGCTCCATGACGTTCAAAACGTCGTTGAAGTCCCGGTTCTAAGCTGTAAAGCATGGCACACTAAACTATCGAGTAGTCATCAGCTTTACTCTGCCAGTAGTTCTTAACATCATCAGCAGCATCTATAGCAGGCCTGGCACCCACCGGTGCTTCCAGGACGTAATTCTTCTGTGCAGCAATGAGGATAATCCTCAAGTTACGGGCCCAGTCTGTGTAATTGCTACCATCATCTTTCAACTTTGCTTTGTCAAGGAATGCATTAAAATTCAACGGAACAACAACACGGGCCATCTATCTACAATAACATAGACACGCAAAATACTATCAGGTACTAAGTTCATGGTAAATTTATGTTCAATTAATCATATTACTTAAGAACTCCCACTTAGATAGACATCCCTCTAATCATCTAAGTGATCATGTGATCCATATCAACTAAACCATAACGGATCATCACGTGAAATGGAGTAGTTTCAATGGTGAACATCACTATGTTGATGATATCTACTATATGATTCATGCTCGACCTTTCGGTCTCAGTGTTCCGAGGCCATATCTGCATATGCTAGGCTCATCAAGTTTAACCCGAGTATTCTGCGTGTGCAAAACTGGCTTGCACCCGTTGTAGATGAACGTAGAGCTTATCACACCCGATCATCACGTGGTGTCTCGGCACGATGAACTTTGGCAATGATGCATACTCAGGGAGAACACTTTTATCTTGAAATTTAGTGAGAGATCATCTTATAATGCTACCATCAATCAAAGCAAAATAAGATGCATAAAAGATAAACATCACATGCAATCAATATAAGTGATATGATATGGCCATCATCATCTTGTGCTTGTGATCTCCATCTCCGAAGCACTGTCATGATCACCATTGTCACTGGCGCGACACCTTGATCTCCATCGTAGCATCGTTGTCGTCTCGCCAACTAATGCTTTTACGACTATCACTACCGCTTAGTGATAAAGTAAAGCAATTACAGGGCGATTGCATTGCATACAATAAAGCGACAACCATATGGCTCCTGCCAGTTGCCGATAAATTTGTTACAAAACATGATCATCTCATACAATATATATAGCATCATGTCTTGACCATATCAAATCACAACATGCCCTGCAAAAACAAGTTAGACATCCTCTACTTTGTTGTTGCAAGTTTTACGTGGCTACTACGGGCTTAGCAAGAACCGTTCTTACCTACGCATCACAACCACAATGATAGTTCATCAGGTTAGTGATGTTTTAACCTTCTCAAGGACCGGGTGTAGCCACACTCGGTTCAACTAAAGTTGGAGAAACTGACACCCGCCAGCCACCTATGTGCAAAGCACGTCGGTAGAACCAGTCTCGCGTAAGCGTACGCATAATGTGGGTCAGGGCCGCTTCATCCAACAATACCGCCGAACCAAAGTATGACATGCTGGTAAGCAGTATGACTTCTATCGCTCACAACTCACTTGTGTTCTACTCGTGCATATAACATCTACACAATAACCTGGCTCGGATGCCACTATTGGGGAACGTAGTAATTTCAAAAAAATTCCTACGCACACACAGGATCATGGTGATGCATAGCAGGGAGAGGGGAGAGTATGTCCATGTACCCTCATAGACCGAATGCGGAAGCGTTAGCACAACGCGGTTGATGTAGTCGTACGTCTTCACGATCCGACCGATCCAAGTACCGAACGCACGGTACCTCCGAGTTCTGCACACGTTCAACTCGATGACGTCCCATGAGCTCTGATCCAGTAAAGCTTCACAGGAGAGTTTCATTAGCACGATGGCGTGGTGACGGTGATGATGATGCTACCGATGCAGGGCTTCTCCTAAGCACCGCTACGATATAACCGAGGTGGAATATGGTGGAGGGGGGCACCGCACACGGCTGGAATAGATCAACTGATCAACTTATGTGTCCTAGGGTGCCCCCTGCCCCCGTATATAAAGGAGCAAGGGGGGAGGCGGCGGGCGAGGAGGAGGGCACCGGGAGTAGGACTCCTCTTTTTCCTTGTTGGAGTAGGAGAGGGAAGGAAGGGAGAGAGGAGGAGAAGGAAAAAGGGGGGCGCCCCCCCCCCTTCCTTGTACAATTTGGACTAGAGGGGGAGGGGCGCGCGGCTGCCCTGGCCGCCCCTCCTCTTCTCCCACTAAGGCCCATGAGGCCCAATTAACTCCCCGGGGGGTTCCGCTAACCCCGGGTACTCCAGTTTTTATTCGAAACCACTCGGAACACTTCCGGTGTCCGAATATAGTCGTCCAATATATCGATCTTTACGTCTCGACCATTTCGAGACTCCTCATTGTGTCCGTGATCATATCCAGTATTCCGAACTACCTTCGGTACATCAAAACACAAAAACTCATAATACCGATCGTCACCAAACTTTAAGCGTGCGGACCCTACGGGTTCGAGAACTATGTATACATGACCGAGACACGTCTCCGGTCCATAACCAATAGCAGAACCTGGATGCTCATATTGGATCCTACATATTCTATGAAGATCTTTATCGGTCAAACCGCATAACAACATACGTTGTTCCCTTTGTCATCGGTATGTTACTTGCCCGAGATTTGATCGTCGGTATCTCAATACCTAGTTTAATCTCGTTACCGCAGGTCTCTTTACTCGTTCCGTAATGCATCATCCTGCAACTAACTCATTAGTCACATTGCTTGCAAGGCTTATAGTGATGTGCATTACCGAGAGGGCCCAGAGATACCTCTCCGACAATCGGGGTGATAGATCCTAATCTTGAAATATGCCAACTCAACAAGTACCTTCGGAGACACCTGTAGAGCACCTTTATAATCACCCAGTTACGTTGTGACATTTGGTAGCACACAAAGTGTTCCTTCGGTAAACGGGAGTTGCATAATCTCATAGTCATAGGAACATGTATAAGTCATGAAGAAAGCAATAGCAACATACTAAACGACCAAGTGCTAAGCTAACGAAATGGGTCAGTCAATCACATCATTCTCCTAATGATGTGATCCCATTAATCAAATGACAACTCATGTCTATGGCTAGGAAACATAACCATCTTTGATCAATGAGCTAGTCAAGTAGAGGCATACTAGTGACACTCTGTTTGTCTATGTATTCACACATGTATCATGTTTCCGGTTAATACAATTCTAGCATCAATAATAAACATTTATCATGATATAAGGAAATAAATAATAACTTTATTATTGCCTCTAGGGCATATTTCCTTCACTATCGCCCACACTCACTTGGTGACGCTTCCAAATGCCATCGTGGAAAGGGGTTAAAATCGTTTGTTTAGGAGCTCGCTGTACTAGTGTAGTAGTCGATGTAGTACTATACTTCTAGTATAGTGCACAAGTTTTGAACTCTGGAATCTCAGGGTCAAGGAGCTACAGTTGGAAGTGGAGGGTAGTACTATTCTCTAGAACCATCGCTGTACTATCAATGCAGGGAAAGTACACCTGCGTAATGGGTAGTCTCGGTGCTCTATTCCAGCGCGTAGTGCTACCTCTTGAGCACTGTGTTGGTTTTCCCTTGAAGAGGAAAGGGTGATGAAGTAAAGTAGCGTAAGTATTTCCCTCAGTTTTTGAGAACCAAGGTATCAATCCAGTAGGAGACCATGCTCAAGTCTCTCGTACCTACACAAACAAATAAGAACCTCGCAACCAACACGATAAAGGGGTTGTCAATCCCTTCTCGGTCACTTACGAGAGTGAGATCTGATAGAAATGATAAGATAATATTTTTGGTATTTTTATGATAAAGACTAAAAGTAGAGAAAGCAAAATAAACAGTAATCGAAATAATGGTAGATTAATATGATAGAGAATAGACCCAGGGGCCATAGGCATCACTAGTGGCTTCACTGAAGATAGCATAAGTATTACGGTGGGTGAACAAATTACTGTCGAGCAATTGATAGAATTGAGCATAGTTATGAGAATATCTAGGTATAATCATGTATATAGGCATCACGACCGTGACAAGTAGACCGACTCCTGCCTACATCTACCACTATTACTCCACACATCGACCGCTATCCAACATGCATCTAGAGTATTAAGTTCATAAGAACGGAGTAAGGCTTTAAGCAAGATGAAATGATGTAGAGGGATAAACTCATGCAATATGATATAAACCCCATCTTTTTATCCTTGATGGCAGCAATACAATATGTGTCGTTTCCCCGACTATCACTGGGATCGAGCACCGCAAGATTGAACCCAAAGCTAATCACTTCTCTCATTGCAAGAAAGATCAATCTAGTAGGCCAAACAAAACTGATAATTCGAAGAGACTTGCAAAGATAACCAATCATACATAAAAGAATTCAAAGGAGATTCAAATATTGTTCATAGATAATCTTGATCATAAACCCATAATTCATCAGATCTCGACAAACACACCGCAAAAGAAGATTAAATCGAATAGATCTCCAAGAGAATCGAGGAGAACTTTGTAATGAGATCCAAAGAGAGAGAAGAAGCCATCTAGCTAATAACTATTGACCCAAAGGTCTGAGGTAAACTACTCACACATCATCGGAGAGGCTATGGTGTTGATGTAGAAGCCCTCCGTGATCGATGCTCCCTCCGGTGGAGCGCCGGAAAAGGCCCCAAGATGGGATCTCACGGGTACAGAAGGTTGCGGCGGTGGAAATGGGGTTTTTTGGCTCCTCCCCTAATGTTTTCGAGGTACGTAGGTATATATAGGAGGAAGAAGTAGGTTGGTGGAGCTACGAGGGGCCCACGAGGGTGGATGGCGCGCCCAGGGGGTAGACGCGCCCCCTGCCTCGTGGCCTCCTCATTGATTTCTTGACATCCACTCCAAGTCCTCTGGATCACGTTTGTTCAGAAAATCACGTTCCCGAAGGTTTCATTCCGTTTGGACTCCGTTTGATATTCCTTTTCTTCGAAACATTGAAATAGGCAAAAAACAACAATTTGGGCTGGGCCTCTAGTTAATAGGTTAGTCCCAAAAATAATATAAAAGTGTATAATAAAGCCCATTTAACATCCAAAACAGATAATATAATAGCATGGAACAATCAAAAATTATAGATACATTGGAGACGTATCACGTAGCTGGCCTACTTAGCCGCTCCTCTCACGCACACACTAGCAGCATGTTTATCAGCGACGGTTACTGCGGGGGCAGAACATTTGAGTTATTTGATACAGCGAGATTAGGCTTTTCGCTTCCATTTGTGAAGGTGTGATGGATCTCATCAAACTTTGTTAGTAGTTCCTTCTTCATGAATGAGATGAGGTAAAGCTTTTGCGTCTGTTTCAAAACAAAAAAATGTCAAGAGGAATTTCTTTTATAGAGCCGATAATGGAGTGAAGTCCATGCGTGCAACACCACAAGCTACAGAGTAGTAGAGTACTAGCACTTTACGTACAGAGCCATATTGCATAGTTCCCAATACCGCGCCAGGCTTTTCCGGCTCCTCGGGCTTAATTGGGAGGTTCTAGTTTAAATATGCTACTAGATGATGAGGAAGCTGCAAGCGAGGTGCGACTAGGGCAAGCACGCGAGCCATGAGATGATGGGAAGGAAAACCCGTTCACGTGGCTGGGCTATCCAGTGCACCCATATTGTGGTGCGACACATCCGTTCGACTTCAAAACTCAAACTACCCGTGTACAATATTGGCTCGCAGTGAAGTTACTATTTAAAAAAAAGGCCGCCGTGCGTTCGGCTGGGATTGAACCCACAATGCGAGGTATACACTCCTGCGACCACTAGTAGTACTCGTTGGAGTACAACACAACCTAGAATCGCCTTTTGTTGCTAGTAGTACATTTTTCCTTACAGGAAACCACTATAATGCCAAGAAACCACTAATAATGTCAAGAAACTACTACCACTTGTATACGTGGTAGACTTAAGAAAAGACTACAGTATCAACCATTGTACATGCCCTTACCAACCAGCCCTACCAAGAAACAACTACTCTACAAAGTGTCGTTATAGGCACGTTTCAACCCATGTCGCCCCTTAAGTCAACGCCTTATATTCGACTGGCAAGTTAGGCGTTATGACTTGTGGGACCTACATGTCAGTCTGCACAAAAATCCCTGAGTGACCTCCTACCTCCGGCCCATCCACCTAGTCATCCTCGGCCATGGGACGCAGCTACCGTCACCGGTAGAAGGCGAGGTTAAAACCGCTGGCAGTGCGAAGTCCATCTTGCGATAGCCCGGATGCCAGCTCCGTCCGGCGCTCACGGCTGCTAGCTAGCCAAGATAGCTCTGTCCAGCTGCTTGTCTGCAAGGTTTGCTAGCTAGATTGACATGGCGGCACGGTGGCTTGCTCGCGCGCGCCGCGCTAAGGCCAGTCATCTGGCTCGAGCGAAGGCCAATGCGGTGGCTTGCTCGTGCGTCAGTCATGCTCGGGCCAGCTTACCAACCTGTGCGGAGGCCAGCGCGGCGTCCGTCCTGTCTGGCGGAGCGGCGGACAACTCCCTCATCACCGGCGGCACCGACGAACACGCATCAGTAGTGTTTGAAGTAATGTGCAGGAAAAATAATGATTTGAGGGGAAATATAACAGGATAGAAGGTCAGATGTGGGTCCCTCGTGTCAATGGTCAAACAAAATGTGTTGGTTTAAGTTGCCTCGTCAGCACGGATGCGTGGGCCAACCCTGACATAAACGGGTTTAAACGAGCCTAATCGGCACTAGGTAGTAGTTTTTGGCACGGATTAAGAAATTTTTGGTATGTTTTTGCTATTTTTTGTACAATAGAGTCTTCCTATGGCTGGTTGAAAGTGGTAGTTTTTGTTAAATACTCTATATATTGTAAGTAGGAGTGAAAGTTAAGCTTTGGAAGCCAATAATAAGCAAGGCTATTTACATAGTGCCTATGTGTACGTGATTGAAAGTAAATATCAACCATGAGTGACTAATATCTCGCTGGAAAACTCAAAACTATGGAAATACTAGCATTTTTTGGAATGGTTGGAAATACTAGCAATGTTCACGTGTGTTGCAACGGATCATAATTAGAATAATACTTATTCACAAACTTGATACAAAACACTCTAATTTTGATATACATATATCACTAGAGATATATTATGTTTCAATCAGAAAATATTTCTTGGGTTGTTTTGGTGAGGTGAGGGAGGGGCGTGGCTGGTTTTAAGATACTAATTATGGGTTTTTCCGCAAATTGGTAGAGAAGTGGGATGTTAGTGAGAAAATGCAACAACTTACCTCACAGTCATTAGATGTAGATCTAATGGTCAGAAATGACGGATGGCACACACACCATCATCACCAACTTAGTCTTCTGTAGGAGTACTAGCAAGATGTCCGTGCATTGCACGGTACATCAAGATGCATATTTTTATAAAACACTTGTTGTGATTGAACCATGTAGGAGTAATCCCATGTGTTAAAACTAATGATATCTCCAGAAAGAGGAGATAAGGTGAAGTGGAGTGGGGCGTGGTGATGATTGGTGGTCGGACTAAGCGGAGGCAAGGGGATGGACGACGTCGGCAGCGGCCACCAGGCCAGTTTGTTCCAAAGGCTTCCTTTTTTAATTGCTCAACAATGAGGTTGTTGGAGATAAGAAGAGAGGTGCGGGTATCTTTTAGTTTAATTTCCATCCGTCAGATATAGATCGGACGGTCTATTGCAAGATGGCACGTATACCATCATCACCAACTTGGTTTTTTATAAGAGAAGAAATATAAGTATGGAGATACAAACGTATTACCGATACTTGTTTCCGTAAACTAGGATCTACATTCTATTCACCGGCTCAGCATGTGGGGCCTTAGCACAATGACTTCTCGGTTGTGTAAAACAAATGTTTTCCCATCGCCAATAAGGAGGGGGGGGCGACGGCGCGCTTTCGGCTTGCTCTAGTCCTAGTAGTCATACTAGGTGGTCTACGCACGTGTAGATTTGTTCTTTTTCACTTCTCGTGGTCACCGTACTGCCACGACTGTTGATGAATAGACGGTAAGTTATTCACGAGGAAACCCTTGTTGAGCGTGTTTGAGAGAGAGAGAGTGCATGTGTGATATGTCTAGAGACTGATGCAATGATAAGAGATTCTTTGTGTCTATGTGTGTGGAGGATAGAGAGAGGCATGTACATGGGGCTTTGTGTTGTGTAACGTGGATTCACATAGACATAGCCAGAGAATGAGTGTGTGAGATAGACATGCGAACATGGGGAGAGATGTGTGATTTGGAGAGATGGAGAATTTTGGTGTGCATCTCAGCTAGAGAGGGGGGATATATACATATCTAGAGTTGTATAGAATATGCAAGTGTGTGTGTCTTAAAAGAAGGATCCAAATAGCTAGATGGGTGTTTGTGCATGTCTGTGTGTTTGTGCGCGTGTTTGTGTGTGAGAGGTAGTGTGTGTATGTGGAGTAGAAAGACCACTAATGATGTAAACCTAGTGTAAGGGAAGGGGGAATGGTGTGACATGTGTGTCAAAGAGAGAAAAAGGCATGTGTAGTAGCAGGATAGCATGGGTGCTGGCGGGGAGCAGACTATTTGAAAGAGACATCGAGTGCTTCTGTTTTATGTGCTGGCACCATAAAGATGTTTTCATCTGTGATTGCCTGTTTCAAATAGTTGTTGTTGACTTTGTTATATATTCTTAATAACTTCCTTGTTTCTGGTATGAAGCATAAGGAATGCAATTCTAGCTTATGGGAATTTGTTAATTTCAGTTCTCAAAATATATTCTGACAAACCACTATAAAAGGAGAAAAATAATCAAATATTTATAGCTGATCCTCTTTCTTCACTAATTCTGGTTACATGACATTTTTCTTTTGTAGGATGATGATACATGTCTCCACATGGACTTGATTGCTGGTCTTGCTAATATGCATGTGAGGAACTATGGTATGCAAGAGGTTGACAAGCTATAAGTGCATCTAGTGCCCCTTAGTGATTTTGGGGTATTGAAGACTTATAGGTTAAGGGACTGATGCATTTGTGAGTGTACACAGGTCTATAAGTCTATGAGGAGTTTGATATTTACAGAGGAAGTCGACCCCTAAAAATGAAGTTCTTCAGCTGAAGACTTTGGATTTCTGAAGACTTTCTGAAGAATTTGAAAGTGAAGAAATTGGTGTGATCCTGAAGACTTGGTATTCATTCGAGGAACATGAAGTGTGAAGACTTTTGTTTTCGTAGTTTCATTTTCTCTTTCTTGAGTCATAGGAAACACCGTACTATTAAAGGGGGTCGAGGAAATACTAAGGAAAAATTTCCAAGTGATGCTCAACTCAAAATCCTACACCTACCAATCCCTTCGAGTGAAGCCATTGGAAATCTCATATAGTTCAGTCAATTTCTTCAGTGACAGAGACGAATCTCTTCTGGTCTATGAGGAATTTTTTCTGACTGAGGAGTTAGGAATTCGCCAGTGCGGATTGCCTACAAGAGAGAAACATGATAGCCCTGAGGAATTTGTTAGTCAAATTTCCGACAGTTGCTGTGCTACGCGCCAGCTGTCCCAAAATATCCTTCCACCTAACGGTCATATCATTGAAGGGCATTTATGTCTTATCATGTAGGGCTGCTCCCTAGGCTATACATAGCCGCCCCCTACAACCACTAGCTGGTTGGCTACTCTGAGAGAAACTGACACTTGTCATTTGAGAGCATCCCATCCTCCGAGGACTTTGAGCAAAAATCATCAAGTGAGGAAAACCCAAACCCAAACACCTTCAAACCCAAAGTGATTGAGCATCACTAAAGAGATTGATCCTGTGTGGATCCGACGCTTGTCACCTTTGAAGACTGTGCATCTTCCAAACGGTTAGGTGTCATGGTCTAGAGCATCCAAGAGGAAATTGTGGATCGTCGAGTGACCGAGTTTGTGAAGGTTCAGAAGTCACCTGAAGACTTACCACGAGTGATTAGGCGAGGTCTGTGTGACCTTAGCTCAAGGGGAATACGGCGAGGACTGAGTGTTCTGGACTACGTGTTCAGGACTGGGTGTCCGGGACTATGTGTCCTCAGGTTTGAATACCTAGCCGCCCTAACCAGACGTACAACTGTCACAACAGTTGGAACTGGTCTACCAAATCATTGTCTTCACCGAGCTAACTAGTTCCATTTCCTCAACCCTTTCATTTCCTCATTTCTGTGTTGTGTGCTTGTTCATATCTGTTTGAAGACTTTGACTGAAGACTTTCTATATTTCCTCAGTTCAATTTATTTAGTCTGTTTGTCTTCATTCTGTTTATCCTATGTTTACGCTTTTTGTAATTTGTGCTTGTTTTCATTTCATCATGAAGACCATGCTTATATTCTATTATGCTTACTTCTGAGTACTTATTCCGCTGCAAGTAGTTCTTCGCTCAGGAATTTCCTCACCCTGAAATTCCTCAGTGAAGAATTCATAAATATCGCCTATTCACCCCCCCTCGTCGACTTAACACACTTTTAATTGGTATCAAAGCAAGGTACTCCCTTGTTTTGTGTGATTTTGGTTTAACCGCCTGGAGTTTTAGTTATGTCGACCGCAGGTAAGATCAAGGTTTCTGACGGGTGTCCTACCTTCGATGGGATGGACTACCCCTACTGAAAGAATAAGATGCGCATGCATCTTGAGGCAATTGACAACGATCTCTGGTACGTTGTGGAAAATGGCGTTCCCTCTGTCACTCCTACCATCAATGCTGCTGATGTGAAGAGATTCAAGCAACTCGACTCTCAAGTGAAGAACATCATATGTGGCAATCTGAGCAAAGGGCAGTATGGCAGAGTGAGTGCTTTGGAAACAGCAAAGCTTATCTGGTACATGTTGTCTAAGGTCAATGAAGGAGTCTCAACACAGCTTGACTCTCGAGTTGACATTCTTTCCAATCTCTTCAACCGCTTCAAAAGACTCGACAATGAAAATGTTCTACAAACCTTCAATCGACTCACTGACATCTCAAATGAGCTTCAAGCACTTGGTGCCACTGACATCACCGACCATGAGGTGGTGAAGAAATTACTGAGATCGCTTGATTCCTCATTTGATACTTTGACATTGATGATACAAGAACATGGAGACTATAAGTCACTTGATCCCGCTGATATCCTCGAGAGGCTAAACACTCATGAGTTCCATCTTGCTGAGAAGAGAGATCTCTATGGACCAAGCTATGGCAGATCACGAGCTCTGAAGGCCAAGGCAGTGTCTGAATCTGAAGGTGAAGATTCTGGTAGCAGCCTTGGTGACCCTGAAGAACTGAGCCAGGAGCTAGCAATGCTCGTGAGGAAATTCCAGAAGTTCTCAAGACGTGGTCGTTTTGGAAAATCCTCAAGACTAACTAGTGACTTAAGATCAGATTCCTCATTCCATAATTACAAGAAGAGACTTTGACATAAATGCAAGAAAACCGGTCACTACATTCAAGATTGTCCTCAGTGGGAAAAGGAATCAAAGAAGAAGAAGTACAAGGACTACAGTTCTGATGGTTCAAAGAAGAAGAAGAAATCTTCAAAGTCCTCTTCATCAAAACCTTCAAGGTCTTCATCTCACAAGAAGAGCGGCTCCAAGAAGGCTCGGGCATTCATTGGCAAGGAAATGGACTCTGAAGCTGAATCTGAGGAAAATGAGGAAGAGGAGGAATCTGAGGAGTCGGACTCTGGTGTGGCGAGCCTAGCCCTCGCTACCGCGTTCGTCAGCAAGTCCATCTTTAAATCTGAGGAAAAGGACCTCTCCAACACCATTGACGACGGTGATGATGACTACGCTCCCACCTATTGCTTCATGGCAAAAGGTGCAAAGGTACTCAAATATCCCTTCTCTGAATCAAGTGAGGATGAATCTGATGAAAATCTCAAGCCTAGTTATTCTAAACTTGCTAAGATTGTTGTGAAACAACAAAAGGCTCTTGAAAAGGTTCAAAATATGCTAGACAAAAGCGATGATATGTTGGGTGATGAAATGGATCACACTAAAATTTTGACTAAAAATCTTCAGAGACTTCTATCCAAGTTTGACAATCTTCAAGGTCATCGTAACACTCTGATAATGAGAAGCTTTCTTATGAATTTCTTCAAAGAAAGCAAGATCTTGAGAAGTTAAGAGTGAGTTATGAAGATCTTCAGAAGGAGCGTGATTCATTACTTGCTCAACAAACCAGCACTACTCAGGAAGAATTTATTCCTCCATGTTTGAAGTGCATTGAACGTGAATCTGCTAATTCTTCACCTGAATGCTCAAATGCTTCCATTGCTGCAAACTCTTCAATTGTCTCTACTATCACTAATTCCTCAACTGAGGACATTGCTAGTATCACTGATGATGTAGGGCTGAAGGAATTGTATATGACAGGCATGTAAAAAGCCTCAAAGGGCATCAGGCTCTTTGTGATGTGCTTACAAAGCAGATCCTCAATAGGAACCCTAGGAAAGAGGGTATTGCCTTTGAGAGGAAAATAGATGCTGATGGAACCTACTGAAAACCTGAGCAGTATCCCAAAACCTCATGGATTGCTGCAAAGGGACCTTTAATGGATCCGTCTACTTTATCTAGATTTACATGTGAATCTTCATATTCTCCTGATGAGTCAATTGAATCCAACTATAAACTATTCAAAAATTAGAATGGTAAATTATTTGCTAGATATGTTGGCACTAACTGCAGGAACAGTTCTCCTATGAAGAAAATCTGGGTTCCCAAAAGGTGCCTTGAAAGTCTTCAGGTGAATGCCATTGCTACCTCTTGAGCACTGCGTTGGTTTTCCCTT
This sequence comes from Triticum aestivum, assembly GCF_018294505.1. Classification (NCBI taxonomy): domain Eukaryota; kingdom Viridiplantae; phylum Streptophyta; class Magnoliopsida; order Poales; family Poaceae; genus Triticum; species Triticum aestivum. The sequence continues at coordinate 37,732,506 of NC_057794.1, forward strand.
GAAGAGGAAAGGGTGATGCAGTAAGTAGCGTAAGTATTTCCCTCAGTTTTTGAGAACCAAGGTATCAATCCAGTAGGAGATCATGCTCAAGTCCCATGCACCTACACAAACAAATAAGAACCTCGCAACCAATGCGATAAAGGGCTTGTTAATCCTTTCACAGTCACTTACGAGAGTGAGATCTGATAGATATGATAAGATAATATTTTTGGTATTTTTATGATAAATAGAAACCAAAGATGCAAAGTAAAATAAACGACAATAGAAATAACTAAGTGTTGGAAGATTAATATGATAGAAGATAGACCCGGGGGCCATAGGTTTCACTAGTGACATCTCTCGAGAGCATAAGTATTACGGTGGGTAAACGAATTACTATCGAGCAATTGATAGAATTGAGCATAGTTATGAGAATATCAAGGTATGATCATGTATATAGGCATCACGTCCGCGACAAGTAGACCGACTCCTGCCTGCATCTACTACTATTAATCCACACATCCACCACTATCCAGCATGCATCTAGAGTATTAAGTTCATAAGAACAGAGTAATGCTTTAAGTAAGATGACATGATGTAGAGGGATAAAGTCATGCAATATGATATAAACCCCATATTTTTATCCTCGATGGCAACAATACAATACGTGTCGTTTCCCTTTCTATCATTGGGATCGAGCACCGCAAGATTGAACCCCAAGCTAAGCACTTCTCCCATTGCAAGAAAGATCAATCTAGTAGGCCAAACCAAACTGATAATTTGAGGAGACTTGCAAAGATAACCAATCGTACATAAAAGAATTCAGAGGAGATTCAAATATTGTTCATAGATAAACTTGATCATAAACCCACAATTCATCGAATCTCGACAAACACACCGCAAAAGAAGATTACATCGAATAGATCTCCAAGTGAATCGAGGAGAACTTTGTATTGAGATCCAAAGAGAGAGAAGAAGCCATCTAGCTAATAAATATGGACCCAAAGGTCTGAAATAAACTACTCACACATCATCGGAGAGGCTATGGTGTTGATGTAGAAGCCCTCTGTGATCAATGCCCCCTCCGGCGGAGCTCCGAAAAAGGTCCCAAGATGGGATCTCACGGGTACAGAAGGTTGTAGCGGTGGAATTAGGGTTTTGGCTCCGTTTTTGGTGTTTCCTGGGTATATGGGTATATATATGAGGAAGAAGTACGTCGGTGGAGCAACGAGGGGCCCACGAGGGTGGAGGGCGCGCCCAAGGGGGTAGGCACGCCCCCCTGCCTCGTGGCCTCCTCGTTGATTCCTTGACGTCCACTCCAAGTCCTCTGGATCACGTTTGTTCAGAAAATCACGTTCTCAAAGGTTTCATTCCGTTTGGACTCCATATGATATTCCTTTTCTTCGAAACACTAAAATAGGCAAAAAAAACAGCAATATGGGCTAGGCCTCCGGTTAATAGGTTAGTCCCAAAAATAATATAGAAGTGTATAATAAAGCCCAATAAACATCTAAAACAGTATATAATATAGCATGGAGCAATCAAAAATTATAGATACGTTGGAGACGTATCAAGCATCCCCAAGCTTAATTCCTGATCGTCCTCGAGCAGGTAAATGATAAAAGAAGAATTTTTGATGTGGAATGCTACTTGGCATAATTTCCAATGTAATTATCTTATTTGTGGTATGAATATTCAGATCCGAAAGATTCAATACAAAAGTTTAATATTGACATAAAAATAATAATACTTCAAGCATACTAACTAAGAAATTATGTCTTCTCAAAATAACATGGCCAAAGAAAGTTATCCCTACAAAATCATATAGTCTGGCTATGCTCTATCTTCACCACACAAAATATTTAAATCATGCACAACCCCGATGACAAGCCAAGCAATTGTTTCATACTTTTGGTGTTCTCAAACTTTTTCAATCTTCACGCAATACATGAGTGTGAGCCATGGACATAGCACTATATGTGGAATAGAATGGTGGTTGTGGAGAATACAAAAGGGAGAAGATAGTCTCACATCAACTAGGCGTATCAACGGGCTATGGAGATGCCCATCAATAGATATCAATGTGAGTGAGTAGGGATTGCCATGCAACGGATGCACTAGAGCAATAAGTATATGAAAGCTCAACAAAAGAAACTAAGTGGGTGTGCATCCAACTTGCTTGCTCATGAAGACCTAGGGCATTTTGAGGAAGCCCATCATTGGAATATACAAGCCAAGTTCTATAATGAAAAATTCCCACTAATATATGAAAGTGATAACATAGGAGACTCTCTATCATGAAGATCATGGTGCTACTTTGAAGCACAAGTGTGGGAAAAGGATAGTATGATTGTCCCTTCTCTATTTTTCTCTCATTTTTTTATTTGGGCCTTTTCTCTTTTTTATGGCCTATTTTTTCGTCCGGAGTCTCATCCCAACTTGTGGGGGAATCACAGTCTCCATCATCCTTTCCTCACTTGGGACAATGCTCTAATAATGATGATCATCGCACTTTTATTTACTTTACAACTCAAGAATTACAACCCGATACTTAGAACAAAATATGACTCTATGTGAATGCCTCCGGTGGTGTACCGGGATGTGCAATGATTCATGGTGACATGTATGAAAGAATTATGAACGGTGGCTTTGCCACAAATACGATGTCAACTACATGATCATGCAAGCAATATGACAATGATGAAGCGTGTCATAATAATAGAACGGTGGAAATTTGTATGGCAATATATCTCGGAATGGCTATGGAAATGCCATGATAGGTAGGTATGGTGGTTGTTTTCAGGAAGGTATATGGTGGGTGTATGATACTGGCGAAAGTTGTGCGGTATTAGAGAGGCTAGCAACGGTGGAAGGGTCAGAGTGTGTATGATCCATGGACTCAACATTAGTCATAGAGAACTCATATACTTGTTGCAAAAATCTATTAGTTATCAAAACAAAGTATTACGCGCATGCTCCTATGGGGATATATTAGTAGGAAAAGACCATCGCTTGTCCCCGACCGCCACTCATAAGGAAGACAATCAATAAATACATCATGCTCCAACTTCATCACATAACGGATCACCATACGTGCATGCTATGGGAATCACAAACTTCAACACAAGTATTTCTCAAATTCACAACTACTCAACTAGCATGACTCTAATATCACCATCTCCATATCTCAAAACAATTATCAAGTATCAAACTTCTCATAGTATTCAACACACTCATAAGATAATTTTTATTAATCCTAAAAGCAATTGCCATGTTGTTCTAAAGGACTCTAAAAATAATATAAGTGAAGCATGAGAGAACAATAGTTTCTATAAAACAAATCCACCACCGTGCTCTAAAATATATAAGTGAAGCACTATAGCAAAAACTATATAGCTCAAAAGATATAAGTGAAGCACATAAAGTATTCTAATAAATTCCGAATCATGTGTGTCTCTCTCAAAAGGTGTGTACAGTAAGGATGATTGTGGTAAACTAAAAATCAAAGACTCAAATCATACAATACGCTCCAAGAAAAACACATATCATGTGGTGAATAAAAATATAGCTCCAAGTAAAGTTACCGATAGACGAAGACGAAAGAGGGGATACCTTCCGGGGCATCCCCAAGCTTTGCTTTTTGGTGTCCTTATATTATCTTGGGGTGCCATGGGAATCCCCAAGCTTAGGCTCTTTCCACTCCTTGTTCCATAATTCATCGAATCTCTACCCAAAACTTGAAAACTTCACAACACAAAACTCAAAATAGAAAATCTCATGAGCTCCGTTAGCGAAAGAAAACAAAACACCACTTCAAGGTACTATAATGAACTCATTAATTATTGAATTATATTGGTGTTAAACCTACTGTATTCCAACTTCTCTATGGTTTATAAACTATTTTACTAGCCATAGATTCATCAAAATAAGCAAACAACACACGGAAAACAGAATCTGTCAAAAACAGAACAGTCTGTAGTAAAGTGTAGCTAACGCAAACTCTGGAACCCAAAAAATTCTAAAATAAATTTATGGACGTGAGGAATTTATATATTAATCATCTGCAAAAATAATTAACTAAATATCACTTTCCAAATAAAAATGGCAGCGATTCTCGTGAGCGCTAAAGTTTCTGTTTTTTTACAACAAGATTAAAAAGACTTTCCCCAAGTCTTCCCAACGGTTCTACTTGGCACAAACAATAATTAAAAACAAAAAACACAACCAAAACAGAGGCTAGATAAATTATTTATTACTAAACAGGATAAAAAGCAAGTAATAAAAATAAAATTGGGTTGCCTCCCAACAAGCGCTATCGTTTAACGCCCTAGCTAGGCATGAAAGCAAGGATAGATCTAGGTATTGCCATCTCTGGTATGCAATCCATAAGTGGCTCTCATAAAAGATTCATATGGTAATTTAATTTTATTTCTAGGAAAGTGTTCCCTTCCTTTCCTTAATGTAAATTGGAATTTAATATTCCCTTCCTTCATATCAATAATTGCACCAATCGTTCTAAGGAAAGGTCTACCAAGAATAATGGGACATGAAGGATTGCAATCTATATCAAGAACATTGAAATCTACGGGCACATAATTCCTATTTGCAACAATAAGAACATCATTAATTCTTCCCATAGGTTTCTTAATAGTGGAATCCGCAAGGTGCAAGTTTAAAGAACAATCATCAAAATCGCAGAAACCTAACAAATCACATAAAGTTTTTGGAATTGTGGAAACACTAGCACCCAAATCACACAAAGCATAACATTCATGATCTTTAATTTTAATTTTTATTGTAGGTTCCCACTCATCATAAAGTTTTCTAGGAATAGAAACTTCCAACTCAAGTTTTTCTTCATAAGATTGCATCAAAGCATCAACGATATGTTTAGTAAAAGCTTTATTTTGACTATAATCATCAGGAGAATTTAGCATGGATTGCAACAAGGAAATATAGTATATCAAAGAGCAATTATCATGATTAAATTCCTTGAAATCCAAGAAAGTGTGTACATGGATATCTAAAGTTTTAACTTCTTCAATCCCACTTTTATCAATTTTAGCATCAAGATCTAAAAACTCCGAATTTTTGGAATGCCTTCTAGGTAAAGGTGGCTCATCTTCAGTCCCATCATTATCAAGATTCATATTGCAAACCAAAGATATAATAGGGGACACATCAATAACTTTAAGATCTTCATCTTTATTATCATGAAAACTAGAAGAACATGCTTTCACAAAGCAATCTTTCTTAGATCACATCCTAGCGGTTCTTTCTTTGAACTCATCAATGGAAATTATCATGGCTTTGAGAGACTCATTGATATCATGCTTAGGTGGAATAGATCTAAGTTTCAAAGAATCAACATCAAGAGAAATTCTATCAATGTTCCTAGCCAATTCATCAATCTTAAGCAATTTTTCTTCAATCAAAGCATTGAAATTCTTTTGCGAAGTAATAAATTCTTTAATATTAGATTCAAAATCAGAGGGCATCTTATTATAATTTCCATAAGAATTGTTGTATGAATTACCATAATTATTAGAGGAATTACTAGGAAACGGCCTAGGATTAAAATTACCTCTATACGCGTTATTACCAAAATTATTCCTACCAACAAAATTCACATCCATAGATTCATTATTATTCTCAATCAAAGTAGACAAAGGCATATCATTAGGATCAGTAGGAGCACTCTTATTAGCAAACAATTTCATAAGTTCATCCATCTTTCCACTCAAAACATTAATTTCTTCTATCGCATGCACTTTTTTATTAGTAGATCTTTCGGTGTGCCATTGAGAATAATTAACCATAATATTATCTAGGAGTTTAGTAGCTTCTCCTAAAGTGATTTCCATAAAAGTGCCTTCCGCGGCCAAATCTAAAAGGTTTCTAGAAGCAAAATTCAATCCGGCATTAATTTTTTGTATAATCATCCAAAGATTCAAACCATGTGTAGGGCAATTACGTATCATTAATTTCATCCTCTCCCAAGCTTGTGCAACATGTTCATGATCAAGTTTCGTAAAATTCATAATATAGTTTCTAAGAGAGATGATATTAGCGGGAGGAAAATACTTAGATATAAAAGCATCTTTGCACTTATTCCATGAATCAATACTATTTTTAGGCAAAGACGAAAACCAAGCTTTAGCACGATCTCTAAGCGAAAAAAGGAAATAGCTTCAATTTAACAATATCATTGTCCACATCTTTCTTCTTTTGCATATCACATAAATCAACAAAGCTATTTAGATGGGTAGCGGCATCTTCACTAGGAAGGCCGGCGAATTTTCTTTCATGACAAGATTCAACAAAGCAGCATTAGTTTCACAAGATTCAGCATCGGTAAGAGGAGCAATCAGAGTGCTAGGAAAATAATTATTGTTGGTATTGGTAAAGTCACACAATTTAGTATTATCTTGAGACATCGTGACAAGCAAGCAATCCAAAACACAAGCAAACAAGAAGCAAGCAAAAAAGAGCCAAATTGGGAAAGAGGAGCAGAAGGGAAAGAGAGGGTGAATAAAACGGCAAGGGTGAAGTGGGGAAGAGGAAAATGAGAGGCAAATGGCAAATAATGTAATGCGAGGGATAAGAGTTTGTGATGGGTACTTGGTATGTCTTGACTTGCAACGGCGCCAGAAATGACTCCTTGTCCGGAGTCAAATCTTGACTTGACTTGGCGCAAATCTCCCCGGCAACAGTGCTAGAAATCCTTCTTGCTACCTCTTGACCATTGCGTTGGTTTTCCCTTGAAGAGGAAAGGGTGATGCAGTAAAGTAGCGTAAGTATTTCTCTCAGTTTTTGAGAACCAAGGTATCAATCTAGTAGGAGATCATGCTAAAGTCCCACGCACCTACACAAACAAATAAGAACCTCGCAACCAACGCGATAAAGGGGTTGTCAATCCCTTCATAGTCACTTACGAGAGTGAGATCTAATAGATATGATAAGATAATATTTTTGGTATTTTTATGATAAAGAGAAATTAAAGATGCAAAGTAAAATAAACGGCAATAGAAATAACTAAGTGTTGCAAGATTATTATGATAGAAGATAGACCCAGGGGCCATAGGTTTCACTAGTGGCTTCTCTCGAGAGCATAAGTATTATGGTGGGTAAACAAATTACTGTCGAGCAATTGATAGAATTGAGCATAGTTATGAGAATATCTAGGTATGATCATGTATATAGGCATCACGTCCGCGACAAGTAGACCGACTCCTGCCTGCATCTACTACTATTACTCCTCACATCGACCGCTATCCAGCATGCATCTAGAGTATTAAGTTCATGAGAACAGAGTAATGCTTTAAGTAAGATGACATGATGTAGAGGGATAAACTCATGCAATATGATATAAACCCCGTCTTTTTATCCTCGATGCCAACAATACAATACGTGTCATTTCCCTTTCTGTCACTCGGATCGAGCACCTCAAGATTGAACCCAAAGCTAAGCACTTCTCCCATTGCAAGAAAGATCAATCTAGTAGGCCAAACCAAACTGATAATTCCAAGAGACTTGCAAAGGTAACCAATCATACATAAAAGAATTTAGAAAAGATTTAAATATTGTTCATAGATAAACTTGATCATAAACCCACAATTCATCGGATCTCGACAAACACACCGCAAAAGAAGATTACATCGAATAGATCTCCAAGAGAATCGAGGAGAACTTTGTATTGAGATCCAAAGAGAGAGAAGAAGACATCTAGCTAATAACTATGGACCTGAAGGTCTGAAATAAACTACTCACACATCATCGGAGAGGCTATGGTGTTGATGTAGAAGCCCTCCATGATCAATGCCCCCTCCGGCGGAGCTCCGGAAAAGGCCCCAAGATGGGATCTCACAGGTACAGAAGGCTGCGGTGGTGGAATTAGGGTTTTGGATCCGTGTGTGGTGTTTACAGGGTATATGGGTATATATAGGAGGAAGAAGTACGTCGGTGGAGCAACGAGGGGCCCATGAGGGTGGAGGGCGTGCCTGGGGGGTAGGCGCGCCCCCCTGCCTCGTGCCTTCCTCGTTGATTGCTTTACATGGACTCCAAGTCTCCTGGATCATGTTTGCTGAGAAAATCACGTTTCCGAAGGTTTCATTCCGTTTGGACTCCGTTTGATATTCCTTTTCTGTGAAACACTGAAATAGGCAAAAAACAGCAATTTGGGCTGGGCCTCCGGTTAATATGTTAGTCCCAAAAATAATTTAAAAGTGTATAATAAAGCCCGATAAACATCTAAAATAGTATATAATATAGCATGGATAAATCAAAAATTATAGATATGTTGGAGATGTATCAGTCATCATGACAACACCTGTGAAGAATAGGAACCCCAGATCAAACTCTTCATATGGATCAAATTCCTCAAAAGGATCAAAGTCCTCATATGAACATCATCGTGCTAACCCTTCTGTTTTGCAGGGAACATCTAAGGATTATGGATATGTGCATTATTCTTCAAATCATTATGTTCATAAATCCTCGAAGAATTTCTCTGCTTACTCTTATGCTTACCCTAACCCCTCTTATGTGAAACAAGGTGGATTGGCATCTATGCCACCTTTCTCTTATGGAGCTCGCAGAATGATGAACTCTTTGCCACCCCTTCAGATGTGGGTGGTGAAGAAAAAGAACTAAACTCTTATGCAGGGTCAGGTCTCCAGACGAACTTAATCGTATGAAGAATTTGCTGGAGACCTGAATATGCTTGAAAGGACGCAAGCTAATCATGAAGAAATGAATTCTCATTTCTCACGTCCTCATACTTTGTTATCTATTCTATTGCTTGACGAAATTGATCTGATGAAATTGATATCATATTCTTCACTGATGAAGTATATGAGTTCGTAAGCTGCACTAATTCATCTGCAGGATGATCAACCCAAAGCCACTGGGTGGGTCGTCGATAGTGGATGTACAAATCACATAACTGGTGACAGGATCTTATTGATGGACTCTGCACTATCTCCATCACATCTGAAGCATATCACCTACGCTGACAAAGGAAAAAGCAAGGTATTGGGTCTTAGTAAGGTTGCAATCTCAAAGGATCAACACATGGACAAAGTCATGCTTGACGAGTCCTTAGGGTTCAACCTCATGTTTGTCTCAATGCTTTGTGATTTTGATATGGTTGTTGTCTTTGGCAAGTATCATTGTGTTGTGATCATGGAAGCTAACAATTCCAAAGTCTTCGAAGGCTTTAGGAGAGGAGATTTGTATATTGTTAATTTCTCTACAGGTCCACAACCTGCTACATGTCTACTTGCAAAAGCTTCAGAAGGTTGGCTATGGCACCGACCACTTGGTCATGCTGGGATGAGGAACTTGCACACGCTCGCGAAGAAGAAACATGTCATTGGCATCGAGGGCGTCAAATTCCTCAAGGACCATTTGTGTGGAGCTTGTGAAGCCAGAAAGATGACCAAGGCCAAGCATCCCTCAAAGACCATCATGACTACCACTCATCCATTTGAATTGCTTCACATGGATCTCTTTGGCCCTACTCACTATGCCGCATTTACTAATGCTACATCTTTATATGGCTTTGTCATTGTTGATGATTATTCTCGATACACATGGGTGCATATCATCACTTACAAAACTGAAGTGCAGGAAGTCTTCAAACGATTTTTCCTCGGGGGCTTCAACCAACTTTGGTGTGAAGATCAAGCACATCAGAAGTGACAATGGAACTGAGTTCAAGAACACTGGCCTTGATAACTATCTTGATGAACTTGGTATCACTCATGAGTTATCTGCTCCTTATATGGCGTCGTGGAGCGCAAGAACAGGACTCTTGTTGAGATGGCTTGCACTATGCTTGATGAGTACAAGACGCCTACTCGCTTCTGGCCTGAGGTAATTGATACTGCGTGCCACATCATCAACAGGGTATATCTTCACAAATTCTTCAAGAAAACTACATATGAACTTCTCACTGACAAGAAACCCAATGTGAGTTATTTCAAAGTCTTCGATGCAATTCTAGATTAGAGATCCTCATCACAGTTCTAAATTCGCACTGAAAGCACATGAAGGTTTTATGCTCGGTTAAGGTAAGGACTCACACACCTACAGAGTCTTCAACACCTATCACCACAAGGTTGTTGAAACTATAAATGTGCGGTTCGATGAAACTAATGGCTCGCAAAGAGAGCACCTACCTCCTGTGACAGATGAAATACCTCATGAGGAATCTATTAAGTTCAAAGCTACTGAGGATGTCATTCCTACCGAAGAATCTACTGAAGAAGTGTTCCAGAACATGAAGAACGTCATGTTAATGCACCTGAGGAAAATGGTGCTGAAGAAAATGCTGATCAAATTCCTCAGCGACAACCAGCTCACCATCGCGTTGCAAATGAAGTGCATATTGAGAAAATCATCAGCGACATCAACATTCTAGGTCCTCTCACACGCTCAAGAGCTTCACATTTATCTAACTTTTGTGGGCACTTTGCTTTTGTCTCTATCACATGGCCCACTAAGATAGATGAGGCATTCCTGGAGCCTGAGTGGATTCAAGCTATGCAAGAGGAATTACATCAATTTGAGCTCAACAACGTCTAGGAACTGGTCAAACGTCCAGATCCTCACAAGCACAATATCATTGGCACAAAGTGGATCTACTGCAACAAGCAAGATGAAAATGGCCTTGTGGTGAGGAATAAGGCACGACTTGTAGCTCAAGGCTATACACAGGTTGAAGGAATTGATTTCGATGAAACTTTTGCACCTGTTGCTAGACTTGAAGCTATTCGCATATTACTTGCTTATGCTAACCATGATGATATCATCTTATATCAAATGGATGTGAAAAGTGCATTCCTCAATGGTAAGCTTGAGGAACAAGTATATGTTGCTCAACCCCCAGGTTTTGAAGATCCAAAGCATCCCAACAAAGTCTTCAGACTCAATAAGGCCCTCTATGGCCTCAAGAAGGCCCCTCGGGCGTGGTATGTTACTTTGAAGGAATTCCTCATGAAGAAAGGCTTAAAACCCGGTTCACTTGACCCAACTATTTTCACTAAATCTTATGATGGTGAACTGTTTGTGTGCCAAATATATGTTGATGATATCATTTTCGGCTGTACTGACCAACGTTACAGTGATGAATTTTCCTATATGATGAGTGAAGAATATCAAATGTCTATGATGGGAGAATTGAAATTCTTCTTAGGTCTTCAGATTCGTCAATAGCACAATGGCATATTCATATCTCAGGAGAAATACCTCAAGGATGTGCTGAGGAAATTTGGCATGCAAGATTGCAAAGGAGTCAAAATCCCTATGCCCACAAATGGCCATCTATGCACTGATGAAAATGGTATTGACTTTGATAAAAAGGTATACCGCTCCATGATTGGCTCTTTATTGTATTTATGTGTATCTAGGCCAGATATTATGCTTAGTGTTTGCATGTGTGCCCGATTTCAAGCTACACCGAAGGAATGACACCATAAGGCTGTGAAGCATATTCTTTGATATCTAGCTCACACACTAACACCTGGATTATGGTATCCCAAGGGCTCGGCTTTTGATCTCATTGGATATTCATACTCTGCCTATGCTGGTGATCGTGTGGACCATAAGTCAACATCTGGCACATGCCATTTCCTTGGACGATCCTTGGTCTGTTGGTCCTCGAAGAAACAGAACTGTGTATCATTGTCTACTGCTGAAGCCGAGTACATTGTTGCTGGTTCTTGTTGTGCTCAATTGCTATGGATGAAGCAAACCCTCAAGGACTACGACATCAACATGAAGAATGTGCCTCTCTACTGTGACAATAAGAGTGCCATCAAGATTGCTCATAACTCAGTTCAGCACTCGAAGACAAAGCACATTCAGATTCGTCATCATTTTCTTCATGATCGTGTGTTGAAGGGCGACATCTCTATTGAGCATGTGAAGACTGAAGAACAGCTAGCCGATATCTTCACTAAGCCCTTGGATGAGAAGAGATTTAGCATGTTGAGGTGTGAGCTAAATATCTTAGAATCTTCGAATGTCCTTTGAAAAGGACACACATCCTAACACTTCTATACCTATACTAATTACAGACTCCCTATTAATTCCCACGTTAATCAGTAATTAGGAGCCGTTAATCTGATGGGGCCGAGTTATTACGGTGTAGATCGACTCACGGTAAAAAAAACTGACGTATCTCTCTCCCATGACCCAATCAACTCACAGCAAAAAAAACTCACGTATCTCTCTCCCTTTACGCAACTCTCTCTATCAATCACGTCTCACATATCTGTCCAATGAGAAAAATATTCACGTAGCTTTCTCCCATGACCCAAATCCCTCAATCTCTCACGTATCTCTAATAAACTCTCTCTCCCGTGACACAACTCCCTCAATCTCTCGGTCAGTCTCTCACGTATCTCTAACAAACTCTCAAATCAGTCCTAGGAAAAGGGTAAAGAAAACTGCCCTATCCCTAATCCTACAAAAAGAAAAAACATTTCTTCTAATCTTGCCTATGCAGCCGTAACATCCTCTTCCATTGCAAGTGCAATTCACGACGCTTCTATGAACAGGAAAAGCTTTCTCCTAATCTTGCCTACGCCGCCACAAGATCCTCTCCAGCTGACCCTATATTAGCGCCAGATCCACTCAATCCCTCCTCGCCGGTTATCTTCTCGCTGGTCTTGCCGATGAATTTCAGGCTCTTAGCACTTGACTCATCTCCTGGAGAGATGTGCAAATAAGCAAACTTGGCGGCTTGATCTTGGAAACACACACACGCACATGGGAAACCATGCGGCTTGATCATGGGAGACACGCACACAATATGAGGTTTGATATGAAATCATCCTCGGCTGCAGGCGCACACTGGTGAGAACAGACGCACATGGAAACCATGCCGGATCTCCATGTTCAGCCATGGCTCAGATTGAAAGTGGAAAGATTGATGTGTTCTAATACATGCAGTCCTCAGTGTGGGAGGCCGTCATGCTGTTGTTGAGGGTGTCAAGGTTTGGTCCGAAGTAATCAAGCAAGGAGTGCTTACAAGGGCTTCAGCGAGATTGATGCATTGCCTTGCATCTAGTTTCCCACTAATTTCTCCTCTTTAAGAACAATATATGTTGAAACGATTTTGTTTTGTATTTCTGTTTGATCCTACAGAAGAGGGGCCTGCAAATCGGTTCCCTAGATCTTCAACTAAGTCAGTGTTATGTGACAGTTCCAATATTTGTGTTCCACTTACACAGAAAATAGGGAGAAAAATTCAGTGCCAAAGGATACAGTTAGAGTTTCAGTTGGGTGTTTAGACTTCAAAGTAATCGGGTGTGCTCCCATGTGGCACCAGGTTATGACACTTCTCACGGAAGCATTCTAGGCAAAGATTTTTTTAACTATATATCTAGCTATCTTTCAGCAGAGGGCTCTTGCTTGCTTCCGGCAGGAACGATCTGATTGGTGTCATACAATCTGCAAGTGCGTATATAGTACACAATTTTCTCTTTAATTTGTTGAATGCGTTCTTATTATTCTTGCAAGTGTCGAATAAATATTCATTATACTTACATGCACGTACATATAAAGATTTTTTATTCAGACTTTAGGTTCAGATTGAATTATTTGTGCGTGCGTGACAAAATAATAGTTACTATATGCCATTTCACCTACTGTTTTATTGTTTATATTTCAAAAGGTGATTACATGTAAGATTCCCTAATTTAGTTTCTCAAAATCATATTAGAAAGTTGTTATTTGTTTCGGGTGGATACATATCTTCTGAGGATTCCCCATCGAGAAGCGAGGTTGCTCGATTGATTTCTTACATAAGCATAACTATGCAAATTTAGTGCAAGTTGTTTAAACTAAAAACCAGAACAGTTAATCTGGTGCCACATGAGAGCACACCCGATTACTCTGAAGGATACAGTTAGAGTTTCTAATGTGGCATGTGTAATCTTTTTTTTGTTTTGAAATAGTTCTACATGGTAATTTATTCTGAAAGATAAAAGAAAACTTACTTGGCATTATAGAGGGCATCCAACTAAAAAAATAGTTTAAATGTGAGACATTTTAAATTCATTCTGAAAGATATGCACAAACCACTATCAATGATTCTACTGCAGTGCTATTCGATTAAATAGTTCTATGCCACAATGAATGAAGCTACTACACTGCTATTCGAGCACATGGGTGAGAGCGTGATGATTTCTTAGCTCCATTAGTACTGAACATGTAATGTGGTTTTGCTAAATCTCTATATCGATCAGTATGTGTGATGTGTGTGCAACACATCAATTGGTAGTAGCAAAACTGAAATGTATCTAGGACACAAGGCATGGTATATCGAAATTGAAAAGTATCCATGAAAGATGGATATGCAGTCTATGCTTATCCTCTTAGTTGACACAGAGAATGTAGGTGTAATAAGGAAGTACATGCCGAAACCACAAGGGCTTCAGCCTTGACGTATACATGTGGATACATGGTTGTGACGTGCAAAAGTTAATGCTTGCATCCAAATATTTTGTTATATGGTGGTCTTCTTAACCACAACATCATCATTCCTTTTCATTTGAGCTTAACTCACCAATGAATTTCTGTTTTGCTGCTTTCAATTCTCAGATTTTTTTTCCTCTGTGTATATTTAATCAAATGCAAAGGATTCACATGTTATAATTTTTTATTATACCGGGTCACTTGGAACGAGATTTAGTTTAGACATTGTTGTGCCCATCGGGAATTCCTATAAAGCAATGCCACTGTGGTGTAGACAAACAAAAATTAGATGTCTCCTGGTGTTGCCAACAAAGTCGCTTGCAGGTTACATAAATTCTTTTTACCACTTTTTAAGTTTGGATGGTAAATATGCGAGATTTACCATTATGAAACATTATTGTTGTTGCCGTGTAGGTTATATAACAAGTGTTGACCTTGGTTTGTTTTCTACCTTTTCCCTATTTTAAAACTTCTCTAATTCTATTTCTGTGTGGAAATTGTATGTGAACCAACAACATGTGATATGCTTCGATAGTTGCTTTCATTTGGCATGCTAAGCACATGACAAAGAGGCCACTATTTTTCTTTACATGATAAAGAGGTTATTATGTTTCTTTACATAACAAATAGGTTACTATAGTTGTCTCTGATGAGAGTTTATAGAACATGAAGACGTAGACTAAATTACTTGCGACAATATATATAAAGTCTTCTATACATGGTAGCAAAAATGAATTCTTCTACCTCCGCCCCATATAAGTTGATGCTCAAACGGATGTATCTAGCAGTAAAATACTGTGACGCCCCCGATTCAATCGTACACTAATCATGCATGCAAACGTGTACGATCAAGATCAGGGACTCAGGGGAAGATATCACAACACAACTCTAAAACATAAATAAGTCATACAAGCATCATAATACAAGCCAGGGGCCTCGAGGGCTCGAATACAAGTGCTTGATCATAAACGAGTCAGCGGAAGCAACAATATCTGAGTACAGACATAAGTTAAACAAGTTTGCCTTAAGAAGGCTAGCACAAAATGGAATACAAATCGAAAGAGGCGCAGGCCTCCTGCCTGGGATCCTCCTAAACTACTCCTGGTCGTCGTCAGCGGGCAGCACGTAGTAGTAGGCACCTCCAGAGTAGTAGGAGTCATCGTCGAAGGTGGCGTCTGGCTCCTGGACTCCAGCATCTGGTTGCGACAACCAGAAAGAAAGGAAAGGGGGAAAGGGGGGAAGAAAGCAACCGTGAGTACTCATCCAAAGTACTCGCAAGCAAGGAACTACACTACATATGCATGGGTATATGTGTAAGGAGGCCATATCAGTGGACTGAACTGCAGAATGCCAGAATAAGAGGGGGATAGCTAGTCCTATCGAAGACTACGCTTCTGGCAGCCTCCGTCTTGCAGCATGTAGAAGAGAGTAGATTGAAGTCCTCCAAGTAGTATCTCCAAGTAGCATCTCCAGTAGCATCGCATAGCATAATCCTACCCGGCGATCCTCCCCTCGTCGCCCTGTGGAAAAGCGATCACCGGGTTGTCTGTGGAACTTGGAAGGGTGTGTTTTATTGAGTATCCAGTTCTAGTTGTCATAAGGTCAAGGTGCAACTCCAAGTCGTCCTGTTACCGAAGATCGCGGCTATTCGAATAGATTAACTTCCCTGCAGGGGTGCACCACATAACCCAACACGCTCGATCCCATTTGGCCGGACACACTTTCCTGGGTCATGCCCGGCCTCGGAAGATCAACACGTCGCAGCCCCACCTAGGCACAACAGAGAGGTCAGCCCGCCGGTCTAAATCCTATGCGCGCAGGGGTCTGGGCCCATCGCCCATTGCACACCTGCACGTTGCGAGGGCGGACGGAAGCAGACCTAGCAACCTCCATTACAAAGGAAGTTGCGTTAACGCAGTCCAATCCGGCGCGCGCCGCTCCGTCGCTGACGTCAAGAAGGCTTCGGCTGATACCACGACGTCGGGATACCCATAACTACTCCCACGTAGATGGTTAGTGCGTATAGACCAAATGGCCAGACTCAGATCAAATACCAAGATCTCGTTAAGCGTGTTAAGTATCCGCGAACGCCGAACAGGGCCAGGCCCACCGGTCTCCTAGGTGGTCTCAACATGCCCTGTCGCTCCGCCACAAAGTAACAGTCAGGGGCCGTCGGGAACCCAGGCCCACCTCTACCGGGATGGAGCCACCTGTCCTTTCAGCCCCCTCATCAGAATCACTTGCGGGTACTCATCGAGCTGACCCGACTTTAGTCACCATCTGTATAGTATGTATGTATGTATAGTATATACCCGTGATCACCTCCCGAGTGATCACAGCCCAATAGTATAGCAAGGCAGACTGACAAGAAGGTAGGGCCAATGATGATAAACTAGCATCCTATACTAAGTATTTAGGATTGCAGGTAAGGTATCAACAGATGTAGCAACAATGTCAGGCTATGCATCAGAATAGGATTAACGGAAAGCAGTAACATGCTACACTACTCTAATGCAAGCAGTATAGAGGAGAATAGGCGATATCTGGTGATCAAGGGGGGGGGGCTTGCCTGGTTGCTCAGACAAGAAGGAGGGGTCGTCAACACCGTAGTCGATCGGGGTATCAGCAGCAGCATCAGCCTCGTAGTCTACCGAAGAGAAGAGGGGGAAGAAACAATAAATACAATGCAACATAAGCATGACGATGCGTGACAAAGCAAACGGCGTGTTAGGTGTGCCCTCACGCGGTATTAGGTGATACCAGCGAAGGGGGGAAAACATCCGGGAAAGTATCCCCGGTGTTTCGTGTTTTCGGACAGATGAACCGGAGTGGGAAAGTTGCGTGTTTGCTATGCTAGGGATGTGTGGCGGACAAACGGGTTGCGTATCCGGATTCGTCTCTTCGTTCTGAGCAACTTTCATGTAGAAAGTATTTTAATCCGAGTTACGGATTAAAAGATATGATTTTCTAAAGATTTAATCATTTTCTGATTTTATTTAATTATTTATTTAAATCCAACATTATCCAGAATAGTAAATGATGACGTCAGCATGACATCAGAGTGATGTCAGCAGCCAACGTTGACCATTGACCTGGTCAACCTGACGTGTGGGTCCCACTGTCATTGACTAAGATTAACTGAAACAGATTAATTAGTTTAATTAGTGATTAGGTTAATCTAATCAGGATTAATTAACTTAATTAGTTATTTAATTAATTAATTACTATTTTAATTATTTATTTATTTATTTAATATATATTTTTAATTCCTTTTCTTTTTTTATTAAAATGTTCTTGGGGTGGGGTTTGCTTGTCATAGGGCCAATGGCCTTAGCGGGCATGGGCATGCGGGCGTGCGCCCGAGTCCACCCGGGAAGGGGGCAACGGGCGCTTGGGCGGGCGCTCGCCCGCAGGGAGTGCGACAGGGCGAGGCCAGTGGCCAGGGCGGCCGCGGTGGCCGGCAGGCGTGGGGGAAACGGAGTGCGGGGCCGGCGACGAGCGGGCCCGCGGGCGGCAGGGGAGCCGGGCGCGGTGGTGGTGCGAGGAGGCATGGCGTGCACGGGACGCACGCGTGCGGTGGCCACGGCGACGAGCGCCGGGCGCGCGCGGTGGTGCGTCGAGCAGGGGAGGCCGGTGTGGGTGGCGACGGGGAGACGTGCAGAGCGGGCACAAAGAGGAAGAGGAGGCCGTGGCCTCACCGGCGTTGCAGAGAAGCGGGGCGGCGAGGCTCAGGGGCGACCGTTGTGGAGGAGGACGGGGACGAGGCGTCGCCGCGGCGTCGGGGAGGCGGGCGCAGTACGGCGAGGTGGAGGACGGGGACGCGGCGACGGCGGGGCAGCGGGCTCGAGCTCGAGGAGGGTGACGGGGACGACGTGCGGCGGGGCAATGAGGTCCGACGACGTAGAGGAGGAGGACGGCGAGGTCTGGCGATGGGCAGCGGCGGGACGGCGCGCGTCCACGGCGTCCGGCGAGGAGGGGGTGAGGACGAGCGGCAGGGGGGCGGTGGTCGGGATCCGGGGGGGCGAGCGTCGGGGGGGGGGGGGTCGCGGGAGGAGAGGGGGGGCGAGAAGGCAACGGCGAGGGCGATCCGGGGCGGTGGCGTGGTCGCCCCGATCTCGATCCAGATCGGGGGAGTGAGGGGAGAGTGGGGGGAGTGGGGATCGGGGAGTGGGTAGGTTAGGGTTTGGTGCCCCCAGGGGGTTATAGGCCAGGGGAGGGAATGGGCCAGCCTGGCAGGCCACTGGTTGGGCCGAGGCCAGTTGGCCTGGGGGGTTTTCTTTTCCCTTTTTTTTGTTAGTTTTCTTTTCTGGTTTTGTGTTTTCTTTTCTTTTTATTTATTTTCTTTTTGTTTTTATTTTACTTTCTTTTAAGTTTACTTTTTACTTAATATTAAAATGATCCCTAAATTAGTAATACCATGAAACCACTGCCACAAAAGGTTTTATCCCAAAATAATTTAGTTTAGTATTTTATTTATTTATAAAAGCATTTAAATATCGGTTTTGCTACTGTTTTATTCATTTTAGATTAATTAAACATTTTATAAAAGTGTGGTTCCTCCACCATAATTACCTATGCATTATTCGCCTCCACCCAAACATTTAGTTTTTAATATTTGAAAACTTTTATGGTTTGCCTCAATTTGAATTTGAATTTGAATCGGTTTCGAACTAACGCGAGATTAATCAACAGTAATCGAGGTGACGTGGCATCATTAGCGAAGGATTATTGTAGCGTAACTATCCGGGCGTCACAAATACATATAGATACATCCATCTCGGTGACAACTAATATGGGACGGAGGAAGTACTTGCTAACAAGTATCTCTTTCAAGACATGTTTGAGAGGAAAATAGTGCAGCATATTTTATGCAAAAAATTACATACAAATTTCATGTAGTGATTTAACTTATAATCCGAGGAAGGAGTTTGTAATGCATAAGCAACAACTGAATCAGACAATATGGCTGATTAGAGGTACGTTATTTGTCCTGAAAATAGGACATTTTATAAACTAGCATGGTGCTAGACATGTGTATTTGACCATCAATTGGTGCATAGAATTATTAGTGGAAACTATTTTCAGGAAAATTTAAATGGTAGGTAAAAAGTTAAAATAGACATGTGCATAAACTGAGACACTAAGTTTGGTCTACCACTGGAATATGATGATCTACAATTTTTTTTCTTGGTAGATATAGAACATAACCCATGTATAGACAACCTAACTCTGAACTACTTTGATAGTAATAACTATAATTTGAAATCATCTTATGGGCTTCTGTGCAAAATTCATGATGAGAACTACCAGGCTCTCTTATTGTTTCCGGTTTAACCAAGAACCAAGAGTCCGAGTCTATAAAAAGGAGAAGAACATAGCCCTCATCCGGGCCTGTTAGCTCTGTAATAACACATAAGTGTGTCATGCAGTCAGCACGTGTAAATACAGCAGTAAAAAAATTCACCTTAGACCGTCATTGATGTGGTAGATCTATACTGTCCAATACAAATCCGTTATTAAGATTATTTCCTATGATTTTAAACAAAGGCTCTCTTCAAGTCATGGCGTTCTACAAATTCCAAATGTATTAAGGTATGTCATTTTTTAAATTCCAATGCATTTTTTCCTTACTGCTACTTGATGATCAAAGAAACGAGTCATGATTATTTTCTTTCAAAAAAGTGCTTAGTTAGTTTAAAAGATATATGAACTGTCAAGAATATCAAGTATATGGAAATATTCTACTTTGTGATTTTAATAGAATAATATAGTTTTTGAGCGTAACAATTTTTATCATTAAGGTAAACAGAATTATTTTAGCATGCCATAGTTAATATAGTTTAATATTTTCATTGGGGACTATCATTGATACACGCATAACTTCTTGAGATAGTTGAAGCATATATGGATATGAATATAACTAAGAAAGTAAGGAACATGTTAGTCGACTTTGCATATTTCTTGAATGATTTTAATCATTTCCTTCTTTTTTGCGGCTAAGTTTAATCACTAACCTCTATATATACAGTATAATTTAACCATAACAAGAAATTATATCAAGTTATCTCAGTACATATTATTTTTCATGTGTTGGCTTATAATTTAATGTGATTAACTTCGTCCGACTAACACATTTGTGCATACACACTCTCCTGTCAATCCCTGTTGCTCAAGTCCTTTAGTATGATTATAAGATGGCACCATCCTGATATAGTTGTACACAACTCATAATTATATGTTAGCAATATAGACCTAATGTAATATTAGGCAACTAGGCCGTGCGAATGCACGGGTTGGCGACTAGTATGCAAAATTGATGACTTAGATGTGCAACACACAAAGTAACGTTTTTCTTCAATCAATGAAGACTAACCCTCTAAGTGTAAAGAAATTAATGAAGAATTTGATTCTCAGAACCCTATATTAATTGTACGCGGTGTCTGAAATCATCATTCTTATACGGTGGTAACGCCACCACCAAAAGTTGAAAATCCTAAATTTGAGTTTTTCCTCTCTGTGAAATTCCTTAGTTGTTTTTTACTTTGCATTGTCTTCACTTTCCGTTGTTGTTCTTCATTGGCTATATATAAGTTTATGTCCTCTATGGCATTCACTTATTGATATTTCTTCAAGTTGCTTGTTCTGCTAAGTGAATGTGATTGGACCCTTCCCCCTCTATGCTAAACTCAACCCAGTCTATTCATAAATTCTTCATGTGAGTTATATTTGAAACTCATTCAAAATCTTCATTGTGTTCTTGGCAGTTGAAGAAATTGCAAACGAAACTTTAAACTTATCTTATTTGAATTTTCGGCTTTTGCCGCTCAAACCGTTACACATTCCACGATAATACTTATCTATTCACCCATGATCGTACACGATCGTCGCCTCTCAGTACGTGGGTGACACATGTCACGCGAATGAGAAGGGTCAGGGGCACATTCGTCCAATTTCCTCTGGCGAGCAGTTTTTCACTTCGGCTATAAATACCCCTTTCCCTTTCTCAATTCGTTTTTACTTCGCTCGACCTCACTCCCTCGCTCGAGCTCTCAAACCCTAGAGCCACTACTACTTCCATCATCGCCGGTGAGGAAGAGCTTCACTGCCTCGACCTTGTCACCGCCGTAATCACGCCAGCCGCAGATTTATTCACTCTGCCGCCGCCGTAGCTGTCTTCCTCAGCCAAGTTAGGGCGTGGAAGATCTAATACGACGAGCTTCAAATCTACACTTCATGGTTCATCGTGTTCTTCATCATGGGTAATTAAAAGTTACTTTTACTGCCCTTGTTGATTCTGATGTTTTCTTCAAATCTTCAAAAGGTGTTTATTCCTCAACTCTTCACACACTAAACACCTCACATATCATCTGATCTTGATCTGTTTCTCTAAGCAACATTTTTCTTCAAGATTCCTCAATTGTGTGGATTTTCAAATCTGTACTACTCTGGAACCTAAGTCAAAGAACGCTTAGTGAAATTCCTCAAGACTCATTCGGTCAAATTCCTCAAACTTGTTCTTTTTTGCAAAAACTTCTGAGAGCGCATATGACCTCTCCAAATTCTTCGCACCTATACTCTGTTCACAGGTACGCATGTCCGTTGCTGAATCTCTAGGTTGTCATCAACTTAACTCATTTGCAGCGTTCCTTAAAGAAAATTTGCATACCTCTTCAAAGAACTCAATAGTTCAAAACCCTCAGCTGAAGAAAATGGCTGACGGCAAGAAACCTCAGAAGGGAGGAAAGAGACTGGAGGTCAACACTGCATTTGAAATCTGATGATATCTATGATGGATATTGCACACCCCCTGAGGAAACCAAGAATGAGCGCAAAGTGCACATCCAGAAGATTGAGAGGAGATGGGCACGGGAATGGAGGGAATATCGCTATGTCACTCCAAAATATATGAAGAAATTCTCTCTTCACCCTCCTTTCCCAAGACATCCATTAGCACCTGGCCAAGAAGTTGATCCCACTAGCCTCAAGCGCGGTGAGGACTATCCTGATGAATGGGCCAAGCGTCAAGCTAAGTTGGCCACAGTAGCAAAAGAAGCAGTGAGGAAATTCAATGAAGACTCCATTGCTGCTGCTGCCACTCTGAGGCATCTGCTAGCAAGCCGAAGAAGGCCATGCCTAAGAAGCTCGCACACAAGCCTGGTGCTCCTTCTTCTTCAATGCCCTCACGGCCAACTTCTGCCAAGCCCTCACGGCCAATTCCTCAAGCCGCACCAGCTCCTTAAAATTCCTCAGATCCTCCTTCAAAGTCCTCAGTACCTACGCATCTTGCCTCATGCCAAAGGACAACAAGCATCTCTATTGCCTCAGGAGCCTCTGCAAGTTCATCAGCTCCTCTGCACTCTTTAACTAGCCCCACTCTGTTGAAGACCAAGGCCACTGCAGGACGAGGCACTAGACCAAGTCCTCAAAAGAAGCAGGTCGCCTTCCAAGTACCGTCCGATGATGACGAAGTTGATGATGAAGAACTCGTTGAAATCATCAGAGATAGGCAGCACTAGGCCGCTAAAGCCAAAGGCAGTAATGTGCCATTGATGCTAGATCCAAAGTTGATCCTCGACTTCATTGACTTGTGGCACAAGGACCCCAACACACCTCTGCCTGAGCTGAACCTCACTCCTGGTCAAAGTCATGTGTTGACTCACTTCATTGATGAAGAAAAATGGAAATATGAAAGGGGAGGAAGGTGAAGAAAGCGCAATACAAGAAAGAGTGCTTTCTGAAGCAAAACTTCTTGAAGCTTTTACCTAAAGAACTTGTAGCTCTGCAATCAGAGATCAAGAAACTGAGTGGTGAATTTGATCGCTACTATGCTGACTGGCTTGGAGCCAAAATCAGATTTGTAAACATAACTGAAAAGTTCACTACCAATGTTGCAGCCCCTACGCAACAAGAAACTCCTCAGGCTGAAGCATCTTCTCAGCCTACTTAAGAA
The DNA here is from genome assembly GCF_018294505.1 of Triticum aestivum. Lineage (NCBI taxonomy): Eukaryota > Viridiplantae > Streptophyta > Magnoliopsida > Poales > Poaceae > Triticum > Triticum aestivum. The sequence continues at coordinate 37,755,919 of NC_057794.1, forward strand.
AATGCCAGCACTGCTTATGATAATCAGGCTGCTGAAGAAAATACTAGTACCATGGTTAATGAATGCATTCCAGCCACTGATGAAACTGCCAGGGCAACCTCTAATGTTGCGCCTGAAGAAATTGCGAGGACAGCCGAAGCTTCAACCGATGTGCCTGAAGAAACTGTTTCTACTGGGGCAACCACATATGTTGTGCCTGAAGACATAGACCCAATTTCCTCTGCTCCTCCTGCACCTGCACCAAGTCCAATTCTTCCTTCTGCATCAGAAGCTAAGAAGAGCAAGGCTCTGGAGCGTGCAGCTGTGAAGAAAAGGAAAGCATCAACTTCATTAGACACTTCAGCTCCGAGGAAGATGAAGAAATTGACCAGCTCGTTTGAAAATCCAATTGATGTTGTTCAAGTCTCAAGCATTCCATCAAAGGAACTCATTCCTTTTGATGAAGAATACGTTATCCCAAGCGGATCCAATGAAGACATTCCTTCTATTGCTTCCTCTGAGCAGTTGGATGAAGAAATTGAAGTGGATTGCTACCTCTTGAGCACTGCGTTGGATTTCCTTGAAGAGGAAAGGATTATGCAGCAAAGTACGTAAGTATTTCCCTCAGTTTTTGAGAACTAAGGTATCAATCCAGTAGGAGGCTACACGTGAGTCCCTCGTACCTGCACAAAACAAATAGCTCCTCGCAACCAACGCGATAAGGGGTTGTCAATTCCTTCACGGTCACTTACGAGAGTGAGATCTGATAGATATGATAAGATAATATTTTTGGTATTTTTGTGATAAAGATGCAAATTAAAATAAAAGCAAAGTAAATAACTAACTATTGGAAGATTAATATGATGAAGATAGACCCGGGGGCCATAGGTTTCACTAGTGGCTTCTCTCAAGAGCATAAGTATTTTACGGTGGGTCAACGAATTACTGTTGAGCAATTGACAGAATTGAGCATAGTTATGAGAGTATCTATGTATGATCATGTATATAGGCATCACGTCCGAGACAAGTAGACCGACTCCTGCCTGCATCTACTACTATTACTCCACTCATCGACCGCTATCCAGCATGCATCTAGAGTATTAAGTTCATGGAAACAGAGTAATGCCTTAAGCAAGATGACATGATGTAGAGGGATAAATTCATGCAATATGATAAAAAAACCATCTTGTTATCCTCGATGGCAACAATACAATACGTGCCTTGCTGCCCCTACTGTCACTTGGAAAGGACACCGCAAGATTGAACCCAAAGCTAAGCACTTCTCCCATTGCAAGAAAGATCAATCTAGTAGGCCAAACCAAACTGATAATTTGAAGAGACTTGCAAAGATAACCAGTCATACATAAAAGAATTCAGAGAAGATTCAAATATTGTTCATAGATAATCTTGATCATAAACCCACAATTCATCGGTCTCAACAAACACACCGCAAAAAGAAGATTACATCGAATAGATCTCCACAAGAGAGGTGGAGAACTTTGTATTGAGATCCAAAAAGAGAGAAGAAGTCGTCTAGCTAATAACTATGGACCCCAAGTTCTGAGGTAAACTACTCACACTTCATCGGAGAGGCTATGGTGTTGATATAGAAGCCCTCTGTGATGGATGCCCCCTCCGGCGGAGCTCCGAAACAGGCCCCAAGATGGGATCTCGTGGATACAGAAAGTTGCGGCGGTGGAATTAGGTTTTTGGCTCCGTATCTGATCATTTGGGGTACGTATGTATATATAGGAGGAAGGAGTACGTCGGTGGAGCAACAGGGGGCCCACGAGGGTGGAGGGCGCGCCTGGGGGGGTAGGCGCACCCCCCTACCTCGTGGCCTCCTCCTTTGTTTCTTGACATAGGGTCCAAGTCTCCTGGATCTTGTTCGTTCCGAAAATCACGTTCCCGAAGGTTTCATTCCGTTTGGACTCCGTTTGATATTCCTTTTCTTCGAAACCCTAAAATAGGCAAAAAAAAAGCAATTCTGGGCTAGGCCTCCGGTTAATAGGTTAGTCCAAAAGTAATATAAAAGTGGATAATAAAGCCCAATAATGTCCAAAACAGTAGATAATATAGCATGGAGCAATCAAAAATTATAGATACATTGGAGACGTATCATGAATGCAATCCCTTCAACCCCAGTTGTTTCATTGCCCATGCCTCAGTTTACTGAAGAGGCCGGTGTTGAAGAAATGAGTGGAGAAGATGATGATGTGGACATTGGGTGCACAACGCCAGTTCTGAATGATGACTTTTGGGAAGTCAGCACCCCAATTCTCCGTTGTTCACTTCTCTGCAACAAATTCCTCAGTCCCCGGTGACTACTAAAGTTCAAATGGGTTCTGAAGAACCACAACCCACTACATCCATCCCTGAAGAGATTCCAACCACTAGCGCTGATGACATTGCTACTGTAGAATTGAAGACCCTGGCTGCCACTGAAGAAGAAACTGAAATTCCTCAGCCTATGGAACCTGAGATTGCGATTCCTGAGGTTGTGATGCAATTAATTGACACTCCTCACCCCAAGCCAAAGGATCCTTTCTCAAAGAAGCAAAAATTCAAGGCCGATGACTTCTTCCACGAGCATGTTTTCTTCACGGACTACAACCCCTATGACTCTGCTCGCCTTAGATGGAAGTGCTTCTGGACTGCCAGCCAAGGAAACTTCTATTCTTCGCTGCTGTTCAACAAAGACAAAGTCTTCGACCATGAGCATATTCCTCACGTGGACATGGAATCACTACCCTGCTTCACGCCAGTCCTTAGTGTTCTTCATGATGTTGGGCTGCTCAACTTTTGCACAGATGTTGTTGATTGGAATGAAGAGTTAATTCTTCAGTTCTATGCGACGCTGCACATCACAGGAGAAGCTGAAGATGTGAACACTTGGGTATTGGACTGGATGACAGAGAACACACATTTCAAAGCACCGGCCTTTGAATTACTTCATGCCCTGCCTGTCAGTCCTCCCCTTGAAGGCGCTCGTTGCATCTATCATGAACCTGAACTTACTGCTCACTACATGCAAGTGTTGATGAAGCCGCTGAAGCCCGGTCAAGCTCCAAGGACCAAATTCCTAGTGAAGGAATTGTTGTTTGTGCCTAGAACTGTCTATCGCATTCTGACGAAGTCATTGAGTCCAATCAAAGGCCACGATTTAAATGATGAAGAAGTTGTTGCCATCATGAAGAATCTGCTATTCAATTACATGGCATTCCTATCAACTACCACGATTTCTTCATGAGGACTCTGGCAAATGTTGCCCTCTCTCCGTTTGAGTTGAAGCCTTATGCTCCTTGGATTATGAGATTCCTCAGAACTAGGTCTTCACTCAACTACAAGGTTGATTTTCATAATCATGTCAGTTACTTGCCCCCCATTGAAGTCCTCAAGCGGACATTTTCCTCATCCGATGGAAAGGGCAAGGCTACTGCAATTATTGATGAAGGCATTCGTCCATTGATAGTCTGTTCTGCAAAGCTGCATCCTACTCCACCAATGATGACTCTGCCACTCACAACTCTACCGCAAATGCTTCAAAGCAAAATCCTCAAGGCATGGCTCCAAGGGTGATGACTGATCGTGAGCTTCTCCTCAGTCTTCACCAGAAGGTCGATCGCAACCACAAATGGGTTAAGCGTCAGTTTGGTTCTATTCTTCACAACATGACTGCTACACACAATGCAATGAAGAAAAACCATTACTACCTCCATGAAGTCTTTGGTCGCACCTGGGTTGTTTTGTCACATCTGTATGGTGCAGATGATCTAAAGCAAATGGGTTTCAAGCAGGACTTTGAATGGTCTCATCCGCCACCGGCGAAGAACTTCAAGAAGACTAAAGTTCCTTCCTTGGTAGCCAGCTCATATTCTTCATCACACGCGACACATGAACATGAAGACTTGGACGACATTGCGGCAGGCCCTACTTCAACAACTGACCCCAAAAATTTTGGCGCTCCTTCATTGACTCAGTGATGATATTCTTCAGGGGTGTTAGTCCTCATTTTTTGTCCCTTTTGGTAATTCGATGACAAAGGGGGAGAAATTTGAGTTAGTCTTCAAGCGGGTCTACTTATATGGGTGTTTTTTTCTAAGTTACAACTCTCGTTCTTTTGAAGACTTTGCTGGATCGAGTTGTAAACTTAAAACCTGATGGTGGTCTCATACTTTTGTTGTGTTCTTCTTTATGCTTATTCCTCATATATGTTAATGCACGCATGCTGAATTACATCAGTCACCATATTTCATCATGCATTTCAAATTCTTCATATTATATGTTAAATGTGTGTATGGATTACAAGATATAGGGGGACATCTCCATGATTCTACTCTTCGAGTGTGCATTGCTTCAAAAGCTAATTCCTCACTATGCACATTTTCAGGGGGAGTTCTTCTATATCTTGCAATCAAATTCCTCAATATCAGTATTTACACTTCATATGTTTATCCCCGTTGAAAACTTAACCTATATTTTCATCAATCGCCAAAAAGGGGGAGATTGTAAGTGCATCTAGTGCCCCTTAGTGATTTTGGTGTATTGAAGACTTATAGGTTAAGGGACTGATGTGTTTGTGAGTGTACACAGGTCTATAAGTCTATGAGGATTTTGATATTTATAGAGAAAGTCGAGCCCTAAAAATGAAGTTCTTCAGCTGAAGACTTTGGATTTCTGAAGACTTTGAAAGTGAATAAATTGGTATGATCCTGAAGACTTGGTATTCATTCGAGGAACATGAAGCGTGAAGACTTTTGTTTTCGTAGTTTCATTTTCTCTTTCTTGAGTCATAGGAAACACCGTACTGTTAAAGGGGGTCGAGGAAATACTAAGGAAAAATTTCCAAGTGATGCTCAACTCAAAATCCTGCACCTACCAATCCCTTCGAGTGAATCCTACATCCAGCTGTATCCATCCTTCAACACATAACCGAGAAAAAATTCGGAAACCATCTACCTCAACCTTCGAAAAGCATCCGTTATACAAGTTATGGCAATACTCCCGAACTCCCGCCCCAGTACTGGGTGGCGTCGAGGTTATCTCACCAATGAACTGCATAAAAGAGATTTTCAATGTCGGCGTACTAAACTCAGGTATTCCAGAACTGCAACGATAAAATTATGATGACAACACCTCAGAGCTCAACTCCCCGGGACACTTCCACAAAACCCCTGACAGGAGGCACCAAGACAATGTTCTCATCATAAAACCATCGAAACGATTCCAAGATACCCGCGTGATCCTAAAAAAAATTTGTGAAATTTGAGAAGAGAAGAGTCAAAACTCTACGTCAGGATGCCTTACCAGAGCGATGAGGAGACTGGGAAGTAAAAAGAATTCCTAAACTCTCCGATATATAATTCCTAAATGACTCAAAACATTTTTCTAGACACAACTCGGCCGCTAAAAACGATCAAGCAATGGGGCTCCTAAGGTTGGGGAAGGCTCTGAATACCAACTTGTAACACCCTCGATGTGACTATATCTCCCACGTGTCGAGGCACGACTTAGAGGCATAATCGCATTGAAGGCATATGTCGCAAGTAAGGCAATCTTCACAACATCCCATGTAATATAGTTAATAACAGGGGAGATAACATAGTTGGCTTACACTCGCCACGTCAATCAAGTACATAAATAACATTACATCATCCAAACACTCATGGCCCGACTACGGCGCCAAAATAAAAGATAACCCAACATGCGACACGGTCCCGATCAACCCCAACTGGGCACCACTACTGATCATCAGGAAAGGAAACATAGTAACGTTGAGAGTCCTCATCGAACTCCCACTTGAGCTCGAGCGTGTCACCTGGAGCGGAATCATCGGGCCCTGCATCTGGTGTAATAGTAATCTGTGAGCCACGGGGACTCAGCAATCTCGCACCCTCGCGATCAAGACTATTTAAGCTTATAGGTAAGGCAAGGTAAAAATATATGTGGAGCTGCAGCAAGCAACTAGCATATATGGTGTCTATCCTGTTCGCAAAAGAGAGCGAGAAGAGAAGGCAAAGTGCGAGCGAGAAGCTAGAGAACAACCTGCGCAAACATTACTCCAATACCGTGTCCGCTTCCCGGACTTCGCCGAGAAGAGGCCATCACGGCAACACACTCAGTTGATTCATTTTAGTTAAGTTAAGGTTCAAGTTATCTACAACCGGACATTAACAAATTCCCATCTGCCCATAACCGCGGGCATGGCTTTTGAAAGTTCAAATCCCTGCAGGGGAGTCCCAACTTAGCCCATGACAAGCTCTCATGGTCAACGAAGGAATAGACCTCCTCCCAAGACGTTCCGATCAGACTCGGTATCTCGGTTCTTCAAGACACTTCGACAGGTTAAAACAAGACCAGCAACACCGCCCGAATGTGCCGACAAATCCCGATAGGAGCTGCACATATCTCGTTCTCAGGGCACACTCAGATGAGACTAGCTACGAGTAAAACCAACCCTCAAGTTTCCCCGAGGTGGCCCCGCAGGCAGCTCAGTTCGGACCAACACTCAGAGGAGCGCTGGCCCGGGGGGGTTTAAATAAGATGACCCTCGGGCTCCGGAAACCCAAGGGAAAAAGAGGCTAGGTGGAAAATGGTAAAACCAAGGTTGGGCATTGCTGGAAAAGCTTTAATCAAGGCGAACTATCAAAGGGTTCCCATTATAACCCAACCGCGTAAGGAACGCAAAATCCGGGAACATAACACCAATATGACGGAAACTAGGGCGGCAAGAGTGGAACAAAACACTAGGCGAGAGGCCGAGCCTTCCACCCTTTACCAAGTATATAGATGCATTAAGATAACAACATAATATAATGATACCCAGCAAGTAAATAAATGTTCCAACAAGGAACGGCCTCCAATCTTCACCTGCAACTAGCAACGCTATAAGAGGGGCTGAGCAAAGCGGTAACATAGCCAATCAACGGTTTGCTAGGACATGGTACGTTAGAGGTTTGACATGGAAATTTGGGAGGCTTGAAAGTAAGTGATAGGCATCGTAGCATTGGCATAGCAAAAGAGCGAGCAATCTAGCATAGCAAAGATAGTAGTGATTTCGAGGGTATGATCATCTTGCCTGCACAGTTGTTAGAGTTGACTGGATCCTCGAAAGCAAACTCAACGGGCTCCTCGTTACTGAACTCGTCTCCCGGCTCTACCCAAACAAGACAAACAAGCAACAAGGACACAATCAACCATGTGCAAAACTCAAACAATATGATGCAAAGATGGTATGCTATGCGGGATGCATATGCAAGATTTGACAAGGGATGCATGAACCTGGCCTCAAATTGGGAATCCAAGTGTACCACTGGAAAGATGAGATGAAATCGCTTGAAAACGATATAAAGAACGCTGGAACCGAAGTTGCGGTTTGGAAATGGCAAGCGATTCAAATATGACACCGGTCTGCGATTTACAGCAAGTAGCCATCTAAATGCAACGAAATGAACATGTTACGGCACCCAAACATGACAACAAAATACATGGCAGGGATGCATTCAAGATGCTTAACAAAAGTCTAGCACTGAGCTACGGCCAATTCATCCATTAACAGGTTCAAACAAGCATGGCAAAAATGCATATGACAAACAGATTTCAGACTTAGTGAAATTAACACTTGTCTAGAATTTCAGATCAGGTAGCACTCTTCGGAGCAACAAAACTACATACTACAGGACTTGAACATGGCAAGGTAAAGCATGGCATGGAGCTACTCAAAGAGCTTAACAAAAGTCCCTTAGTGACCTTGAGCCAAAAGGATCAGAAAATACAATTGCAAGCATGTGAACATGGCAAAAACATAATCAGTTCTCAGACTTAGTGAAAACTGGCACATGCTAAAAACAGATATCAAGTAGGCATGTTTACGAGCTCGATGCACTCACCACAGAGCAAGTCATGAAAAGCTAAGCATACACCCATCAAGAATACACAAAATTCAAGCTAGACATGGCAAGATCAATAACATAGCATGCACGGATCAACTACAACATCATTGGCAAAATTGCAAACAAGTTGACAATCTGCCCAGATTCACAAAGTAGCAAAAGTAGAGCTCGATTGACTCAATCTAGGTTGCTCCATAATTGCAAACAAAGACATGGATGGATAGAGCACTACAAGATTAACAAAACATCCTTACTGATCGTCCTCAAAAGAGGCACGGATCTCTAGGAAACAACATGAACAAAAAGGCCATATGAGATAAACAGCTCAAGAACTTAGTGAGAATGCTAAGTCCCTGAAATCAGCACTAACAAGCGCCTCACTTTGCAAGCTTGTGCTAGTCACCACACATCACAAAATTACATGGGTTGCACCTCTGTAAATATGGCAAAACCCTTAGCAAAACACATGTAGAACTCATGGGCATATCATGCACACAGTAATCATGGCAAAAATGACAAATATCTAAATGGAGCAGCAGATCTGACAAATATCTCAAGTAGCCCTCTTCTAACAGCATTTCGGGCATCAAGATGAACTCAAATGAAAATGATGCAATGGAATGAAATGATGTACTCTCTGAGATGAACACTTTGATATGCCATATGCATGAATCGGAGCTACGGATGCAAAGTTACGGCATGATGAACATGGGCGCTTGAAACTGGAAAAAATCGGGGACTTAGTAGAATTCGACCTCCGGATCTAGGGTTTGACCGCGGCACGGATTTCAAAGATGGCCGGAATCTTCGCCGAAATCACTATAGACGACCGGATCCGGCGACGTGGGACTTGTCGGTGACCGGACTTGGCGAGGACGGCGATGGCGGCGGCACCGCCAAGCGGTGAGGGCGCGGTGGCCTCGGGGCGGCGCGGAAGCCGAGGCGAGGCGGGGCGGAGTGGCGGCTGGAGATGACGGCGGCGCGCGGCGAGGCGGCGACCGGCGATGGCGGTGGCGAGGCGGCGCAGCGAGGCGCGGGCGGCGGGGAGCGAAGGAGGCGGGCAGCGGCTTCGGGCCCTCGGGGGCCGGCACTGGGCCTGGCGGGCCCTCGCGGGTGGCGGCGTGGCGATGTGGGCACGCTGCCACATGGCGGTGCGGGATTGGCCCGGGTGGGGCGGCGGACGTGTCCGGCCGGGGACGGACGTGTCCGGCCGGCGCGAGGTGGATTTTTCTAGGGTTTCGGGGAGGGGATCCGAGATTTTCGGGGAGGAGGCTATATTTATAGGTAGAGGGAGCTAGGAGAGTCCAAATGAGGTGCGGTTTTCGGCCACGCGATCATGATCGAATGCTCTAGATGATGGAGAAGGCTTAGGTGGGTTTTGGGCCAATTTGGAGGGGTGTTGGGCTGCAACACACACGAGGCCTTATCGGTCCCTCGGTTAACCGTTGGAGCATCAAACGAAGTCCAAATGGTACGAAACTTGACAGGCGGTCTACCGGTAGTAAACCAAGGCCGCTTGGCAAGTCTCGGTCCAATCCGGAAATGTTTAATCCCCACACATGAAAGAAAGGTAGAAATGACCACCGGAGGAGAACGAAGCGCCGGAAAGCAAAACGGACAACGGGGAAAATGCTCGAATGCATGAGATGAACACGTATGCAAATGCAATGCACATGATGACATGATATGAGATGCATAACAACGACCACAACACACGGAGACAAAAACCCGAACTCGAGAAAATAAAATAACTTAACGCCGGAAACGGCAAGAGTTGGAGTACAAATTGGGAAAGTTACATCCGGGGTGTTACATCTTATCTTGATTCGGCGGCATCATGGGATGAAGCAGCCCGGACCGACCTTACACGTACGCTTACGTGAGACTGGTTCCACCGATTGACATGCACTAGTTGCATAAGGTGGCTAGCGGGTGTCTGTCTCTCCCACTTTAGTCGGATCGGATTCGATGAAAAGGGTCCCTATGAAGGGTAAATAGAAATTGGCATATCACGTTGTGGTTTTGGCGTAGGTAAGAAACGTTCTTGCTAGAAACCTATAGCAGCCACGTAAAAACTTGCAACAACAATTAGAGGACGTCTAACTTGTTTTTGCAGCATGTGTCGTGTGATGTGATATGGCCAAAAGGATGTGATGAATGATATATGTGATGTATGAGATTGATCATGTTCTTGTAATAGGAATCACGACTTGCATGTCGATGAGTATGACAACCGGCAGGAGCCATAGGAGTTGTCTTAATTTATTTATGACCTGCGTGTCAACATAAACGTCATGTAATTACTTTACTTTATTGCTAAAGCGTTAGCCATAGTAGTAGAAGTAATAGATGACGAGACAACTTCAAGAAGACACGATGATGGAGATCATGGTGTCATGTTGGTGACAACGATGATCATGAAGCCCCGAAGATGGAGATCAAAAGGAGCAAATGATATTGGCCATATCATGTCACTATTTGATTGTATGTGATGTTTATCATGTTTTGCATCTTATTTGCTTAGAATGACGGTAGCTTAAATAAGATGATCCCTCGTAATAATTTCAAGAAAGTATTCCCCCTAACTGTGCACCGTTGCGAAGGTTCGTTGTTTTGAAGCACCACGTGATGATCGGGTGTGATAGATTCTAACGTTCAAATACAACGGGTGTAAGCCATATTTACACACGCAATACACTTAGGATGACTTGACGAGCCTAGCATGTACAGACATGGCCTCGGAACACAGAAGACTGAAAGGTCGAGCATGAGTCGTATAGAAGATACGATCAACATGAAGATGTTCACCGATGTTGACTAGTCCGTCTCACGTGATGATCAGACATGGCCTAGTTGACTCGGATCATGTTTCACTTAGATGACTAGAGGGATGTCTATCTGAGTGGGAGTTCATTGAATAATTTGATTAGATGAACTTAATTATCATGAACTTAGTCTAAAATCTTTACACTATGTCTTGTAGATCAAATGGCCCACGCTAATGTTGCCCTCAACTTCAACGCGTTCCTAGAGAAAACCAAGCTGAAAGATGATGGCAGCAACTATACGGACTGGGTCCGGAACCTGAGGATCATCCTCATAGCTGCCAAGAAAGATTATGTCCTAGAAGCACCGCTAGGTGACGCACCCATCCCAGAGAACCAAGACGTTATGTACGCTTGGCAGTCACGTGCTGATGATTACTCCCTCGTTCAGTGCGGCATGCTTTACAGCTTAGAACCGGGGCTCCAAAAGCGTTTTGAGCGACACGGAGCATATGAGATGTTCGAAGAGCTGAAAATGGTTTTCCAAGCTCATGCCCGGGTTGAGAGATATGAAGTCTCCGACAAGTTCTTCAGTTGTAAGATGGAGGAAAATAGTTCTGTCAGTGAGCACATACTCAAAATGTCTGGGTTGCATAACCGCTTGACTCAGCTGGGAGTTAATGTCCTAGATGACGCGGTCATTGACAGAATCCTTCAGTCGCTTCCACCAAGCTACAAGAGCTTTGTGATGAACTTCAGTATGCAGGGGATGGAAAAGACCATTCCTGAGGTATATTCAATGCTGAAATCAGCGGAGGTGGAAATCAAAAAGGAACATCAAGTGTTGACGGTGAATAAAACCACTAAGTTCAAGAAAGGCAAGGGTAAAAAGAACTTCAAGAAGGACGGCAAGGGAGTTGCCACGCCCGGTAAGCAAGCTGCTGGGAAGAAGTCAAAGAATGGACCCAAGCCTGAGACTGAGTGTTTTTATTGCAAGGGAAGTGGTCACTGGAAGCGGAACTGCCCCAAATACTTAGCGGACAAGAAGGCTGGCAACACTAAAGGTATATGTGATATACATGTAATTAATGTGTACCTTATCAGTACTCGTAGTAGCTCCTGGGTATTTGATACCGGTGCGGTTGCTCACATTTGTAACTCAAAGCAGGAGCTGCGGAATAAGCGGAGACTGGCGAAGGACAAGGTGACGATGCGCGTCGGGAATGGTTCCAAGGTTGATGTGATCGCCTTCGGCACGCTACCTCTAATTTACCTACGGGATTAGTTTTAAACCTCAATAATTGTTATTTAGTGCCATCTTTGAGCATGAACATTGTATCAGGATCTCGTTTAATTCGAGATGGCTACTCATTTAAATCCGAGAATAATGGTTGTTCTATTTATATGAGAGATATGTTTTATGGTCATGCTCCGCTGGTGAATGGTTTATTATTAATGAATCTTGAGCGTAATGTTACACATATTCATAGTGTGAATACCAAAAGATGTAAGGTTGATAATGATAGTCCCACATACTTGTGGCATTGCCGCCTTGGTCACATAGGTGTCAAACGCATGAAGAAGCTCCATGCAGATGGACTTTTAGAGTCTCTTGATTATGAATCATTTGACACGTGCGAACCATGCCTCATGGGTAAAATGACCAAGACTCCATTCTTAGGAACAATGGAGCAAGCAACCAACTTATTGGAAATCATACATACTGATGTGTGCGGTCCAATGAGTGTTGAGGCTCGCGGTGGCTATCGTTACGTTCTCACCCTCACTGATGACTTGAGTAGATATGGGTATGTCTACTTAATGAAACACAAGTCTGAGACCTTTGAAAAGTTCAAGGAATTTTAGAGTGAGGTTGACAATCAACGTGACAAGAAAATCAAGTTCTTGCGATCAGATCGTGGGGGAGAATACTTGAGTCACGAATTTGGCACACACTTAAGGAAATATGGAATAGTTTCACAACTCATGCCGCCTGGAACACCTCAGCGTAATGGTGTGTCCGAACGTCGTAATCGCACTCTATTGGATATGGTGCGATCTATGATGTCTCTTACCGATTTACCGCTGTCATTTTGGGGCTACGCTTTAGAGACTGCCGCATTCACTTTAAATAGGGCTCCGTCGAAATCCGTTGAGACGACACCGTATGAATTATGGTTTGGGAAGAAACCTAAGCTGTCGTTTCTAAAAGTTTGGGGATGCGATGCTTATGTCAAGAAACTTCAACCTGAAAAGCTCGAACCCAAGTCGGAAAAATGCGTCTTCACAGGATACCCTAAAGAAACTATTGGGTATACCTTCTACCTCAGATCCGAAGGCAAGATCTTTGTTGACAAGAATGGATATTTTCTAGAGAAAGAGTTTCTCTCGAAAGAAATAAGTGGGAGGAAAGTAGAACTCGATGAAGTATTACCTCTTGAACCGGTAAGTGGCGCAGCTCAAGAAAATGTTCCTGAGGTGCCTGCACCGACTAGAGAGGAAGTTAATGATGATGATCATGAAACTTCAGATCAAGTTGCTACTGAACTTCGTAGGTCCACAAGGACACGTTCCGCACCAGAGTGGTACGACAACCCTGTCTTGGAAGTCATGTTGTTAGACAACGGTGAACCTTCGAACTATGAAGAAGCGATGGCGGGCCCAGATTCTGACAAATGGCTGGAAGCCATGAAATCCGAGATAGGATCCATGTATGAAAACGAAGTATGGACTTTGACTGACTTGCCCGATGATCGGCGAGCCATAGAAAATAAATGGATCTTTAAGAAGAAGACGGCCACGGATGGTAATGTAACCATGTATAAAGCTCGGCTTGTCGCTAAGGGTTATCGACAAGTTCAAGGGGTTGACTACGATGAGACTTTCTCACCCGTAGCGAAGCTGAAGTCCGTCCAAATCATGTTAGCAATTGCTGCATTCTATGATTATGAGATATGGCAAATGGACGTCAAAACGGCATTCCTTAATGGTTTCCTTAAGGAAGAATTGTATATGATGCGGCCGGAAGGTTTTGTCGATCCTAAGAATGCTGACAAGGTGTGCAAGCTCCAACGCTCGATTTATGGGCTGGTGCAAGCATCTCGGAGTTGGAACATTCGTTTTGATGAGATGATCAAAGCGTTTGGGTTTACGCAGACTTATGGAGAAGCCTGCATTTACAAGAAAGTGAGTGGGAGCTCTGTAGCATTTCTCATATTGTATGTGGATGACATACTGTTGATGGGAAATGATATAGAATTCTTGGAAAGCATAAAGGCCTACTTGAACAAGTGTTTTTCAATGAAGGATCTTGGAGAAGCTGCTTATATATTAGGCATCAAGATCTATAGAGATATATCGAGACGCCTCATTGGTCTTTCACAGAGTACGTACCTTGACAAGATATTGAAGAAGTTCAAAATGGATCAGTCAAAGAAGGGGTTCTTGCCTGTATTGCAAGGTACGAGATTGAGCACGGCTCAATGTCCGACCACGGCAGAAGATAAAGAAAAGATGAGTGTCGTCCCCTATGCCTCGGCCATAGGGTCTATCATGTATGCTATGCTATGTACCAGACCTGATGTAAAGCTTGCCGTAAGTTTGGTAGGAAGGTACCAAAGTAATCCCGGCATGGAACACTGGACAGCGGTCAAGAATATCCTGAAGTACCTGAAGAGGACTAAGGATATGTTTCTCGTATATGGAAGTGACGAAGAGCTCGTCGTAAAGGGTTACATCGATGCTAGCTTCGACACAGATCTGGATGACTCTAAGTCACAAACCGGATACGTTTATATTTTGAATGGTGGGGCAGTAAGCTGGTGCAGTTGCAAGCAAAGCGTTGTGGCGGGATCTACATGTGAAGCGGAGTACATGGCAGCCTCGGAGGCAGCACAAGAGGCAATCTGGGTGAAGGAGTTCATTACCGACCTAGGAGTCATACCCAATGCGTCGGGCCCAATGACTCTTTTCTGTGACAACACTGGAGCTATTGCCCTTGCCAAGGAGCCCAGGTTTCACAGGAAGACCAGGCATATCAAGCGTCGCTTCAACTCCATTCGTGGAAGTGTTCAAAATGGAGACATAGATATTTGTAAAGTACATACAGACCTGAATGTGGCAGATCCATTGACTAAACCTCTCCCTAGAGCAAAACATGATCAACACCAGAACTGCATGGGTGTTCAATTCATCACAATGTAACTAGACTATTAACTCTAGTGCAAGTGGGAGACTGTTGGAAATATGCCCTAGAGGCAATAATAAAATGGTTATTATTATATTTCTTTGTTCATGATAACTGTCTATTGTTCATGCTATAATTGTGTTATCCGGAAATCGTAATACATGTGTGAATACATAGACCACAACATGTCCCTAGTGAGCCTCTAGTTGACTAGCTCGTTGATCAAAAGATAGTCATGGTTTCCTGACTATGGACATTGGATGTCATTAATAATAGGATCACATCATTAGGAGAATGATGTGATGGACAAGGCCCAATCCTAAGAATAGCTCAAAGATCATGTAGTTCGTTTGCTATAGCTTTTCCGAATGTCAAGTATCATTTCCTTAGACCATGAGATTGTGCAACTCCCGGATACCGTAGGAGTGCTTTGGGTGTGCCAAACGTCACAACATAACTGGGTGACTATAAAGGTACACTACAGGTATCTCCGAAAGTGTCTGTTGGGTTGGCACGAATCGAGACTAGGATTTGTCACTCTGTATGACGGAGAGGTATCTCTGGGCCCACTCGGTAATGCATCATCATAATGAGCTCAATGTGACCAAGTGGTTGATCACGGGATCATGCATTATGGTACGAGTAAAGTGACTTGCCGGTAATGAGATTGAACGAGGTATTGGGATACCGACGATCGAGTCTCGGGCAAGTAACGTACCGATTGACAAAGGGAATTGTATACGGGATTGATTGAATCCTCGGCATCGTGGTTCATCCGATGAGATCATCGAGGAGCATGTGGGAGCCAGCATGGGTATCCAGATCCCGCTGTTGGTTATTGACCGGAGAGTCGTCTCGGTCATGTCTGCGTGTCTCCTGAACCCATAGGGTCTACACACTTAAGGTTCGGTGACGCTAGGGTTGTTGAGATATTAGTATACGGTAACCCGAAAGTTGTTCGGAGTCCCGGATGAGATCCCGGACGTCACGAGGAGTCCTGGAATGGTTCGGAGGTGAAGATTTATATATATGAAGTTAAGTTTCGGCCATCGGGGAAGTTTCGGGGGTAATCGGTATTGTACCGAGACCACCGGAAGGGTCCCAGGGGTCCACCGGGTGGGGCCACCTATCCCGGAGGGCCCCATGGGCCGAAGTGGGAGGGGAACCAGCCCCTAGTGGGCTGGTGCGCCCCCCCATGGGCCTCCCCTGCGCCTAGGGTTGGAAACCCTAGGGGTGGGGGCGCCCCAATTGGCTTGGGGGGCACTCCACCCCCCTTAGACACCGCCCCCCTTGGAGATTGCATCTCCTAGGGCCGGCGCCCCCTAGGGGTCCTATATATAGTGGGGGGAGGGAGGGCAGCCGCACCCTAGCCCCTGGCGCCTCCCTCTCCCTCCCGTGACACTCCTCCCTCTCCGTGAGCTTGGCGAAGCCCTGCCGAGATCATCGTTGCTTCCACCACCACGCCGTCGTGCTGCTGAATCTTCATCAAATTCTCCTTCCCCCTTGCTGGATCAAGTTGGAGGAGACGTCTTCCCAACCGTACGTGTGTTGAACGCAGAGGTGTCGTCCGTTCGGCACTAGGTCATCGGTGATTTGGATCACGACGAGTACAACTCCATCAACCCCGTTCTCTTGAACGCTTCCGCGCGCGATCTACAAGGGTATGTAGATGCACTCCCCTCTCCCTCGTTGCTAGATGACTCCATAGATTGATCTTGGTGATGCATAGAAAATTTTAAAATTCTGCTACGTTCCCCAACAATTCTAGCATGAATAATAAACATTTATCATGATATAAGGAAATAAATAATAACTTTATTATTGCCTCTAGGGCATATTTGCTTCAAAGGCGAAGTTCATTGCAGGAAGAATCATTCCAGCTATTGCAACTACGATGGCCATGGCCACATGCCTTGTGTGCCTTGAGCTTTACAAGGTTCTGGCAGGTGATCACGCAGTTGAAGACTACCGCAATACATTTGCAAGCTTGGGACTACCAATGTTCTCCATGGCTGAACCTGTTCCGCCCAAGGTGGTGAAGCATCAAGACTTGAGACGAACAATGTGGGACCGATGTCTATCAAGGGCAACATTACTGTCGCCAGAACTACCTAAGCGGTTAAGCGGCAAGGTCCTGACTACTTACAGTGTCTCTTGTGGCACATCCTTGCTATACCAACACCATGGTCCCGATGCACAGGGATCTAGATAGATGTTCCAGCATACAGGAAGCATTTTGATTTTGTTGTGGCTTGTGAGGATATAAGGGGAATGACATTTATCTCTCCCTTATCTCCATTTACATCCGATAGGCAGGCGCTGTCACTCTATTGTGAGGATAGACGATTGTGCAAAGAATTCATGTGGAGAGATGTTTGAAACATTCCTACTCTTCTTGGTTGGTTTGGTTTCTTTTTGCATTGGTAGCCTAGATAGATATCCATGGCGTTTTGTGTGGGTCCTTCCGCTCTGTTGTTGCATGCCAAGTATTTGCAGGTGTGCGATGTTGTCTGATATTTTGATGAATGAACCATAGCCTATCCACTGGGTAGCATGGGATTGATATTTTGGGGTTGCTTGAAGATGTGTTCATCGAGTCATTACAATTTTTACCTCACATACATCAGTACCTCACTGCAACCATCACTTTATTCTTCTTTATCCCTGGAGTTAAGCTATGAACATATTGTTGTTGTGGTTAAGCAAAACTGTATCTAGCAGTTTTGCAAAAAAAAATCAACTTGGCTGATCCCTTTTCATTGCTTTGACATAACGGAAATACAAGAGCTAGCCAATTTGTAGCCAGCAAGTTCAAAGCGAGGTTCAGGAAGCAGGAAATGGAAAAGAGTTGAGTTTCTACATGTGCCAATCCAAACACATGCTATGGAGCCAAAACTTAATGGCAACAAACGCTCCCCTCGGCAGACACCACCCCTCGGGAGGCGGCAGACCCATGCGGCGGGGAGGTGCGATGGTGTTGGTGGTGGCTGGGTCCGGACGGAATCGGTCGGATTCAGTGTGGCAGCGGCGGCGACAGGATTTGGCTACAGGGGGTTGTGGTAAAGAGGCGGTTGGGCAGCGAGGGGTTGATTGGCGTTTTTGGGCAGCAACCTTGCATATATGTAGCCGGTTGTGCCCTGTTTTTTGGGCTACGCTACGCAAAAACGTTTTTGACCATGTTGGAGTTTTTGGGCAGCTATTAGAGAGGTTTTTTGGCCTCCAGAAGCCTAAAAAGGCAGGGTTGGCATATTGCTGGATATGCTCTTATGAGCATGGTTACTATATCCAGTTTTGTATGGCATATGCATGGTTTTAGGTTGTCAATTTGACTACTGAAACACGTCTTGCACGTCATTAAAAAATATATCCTTAGATTCGCTGTAGAATGAAGCTTTAAAGTGTTCTTTTAATAGGATCATTCCAACATGAAGGTAAATGTGTAGATCAGCATTGCATTGTATGCAATTTTTTCCCTACGCAGGAAGGTACATTGCAAGATTAGTTTTAAAAACGGTGATCCATACAATGGTCTAGAGGGAGAAATTCATAGAGAAATGGAGTGTACACACATGACTTTCTCCCGGAAAAAAAGAAAGTAAACATAAAATGGCAAAAACACACTGTTCCATAAATAAATCCCCAAAAAAGACATAAAGCATAGGGGGAAACCTCATTGTACCCCCCCCCCTGAATTCACGCGTACACACGCTCCCCCCCCCCCCCCCGGTTACTTATCAATGACACATCCATCTATTTCCCCTTTAACCCATGCTTTAAATGCCGCAAGCAAACCCACCCTCGTCCTCGTCATATCTTAGATCTCGTCCTCACCACACCCTTCTCATTGCCGCCGCAGCCAGATCTAGATCGGCTGCAAAAGCGGCGATCGTGAGCACGACATCGCCCCCAGCCATGGTGAACTCGGCGGAGCCGTCGCCTGCGGCTTTCCCATCGGATCGCACCAAGGAAGGTGGGGCTAGGGGGGCAGGTGACGGAGCCGCGGAGGTAGATCCAACACCGTCGAGTGCCCACCGAGGGAGGCTGGTGTCACTGCCATCAATGCTCAAGCCATGGGGGAGTCAACGGCGGCTGCGGTGCGTTCCCGTCAACCGCCATGGCAAAATTATTGCCTCGGACACGGGTTCCTCCTCAAATCAGCAATATGATGTCAACGAGAGGCTACAGCTTGGCCTTGGCAAGGTGGCAGAGCCATCAGGCACCGGCAACCCCGTAGTCGACAAGTACCCTGAGGTCACCGAGGCGGTTTCTCCACAGCCGTTGAAGGCACGCCCTGGTCGCCCACGTCGACTTGCGATGCCATCCCTCATGGCCACGACCGCTGCGAGCGCGTTGCAGCAGGCGTTTGAGTGCGAGCGGCGGTCGGTCCGCGCGGATGCGCTCAAGAGGCCGCGGTTCTCCGTATCACTCTCCGTGAGAGAGATTGAGGAAGACATCTACGGCCTCACCGGTGCACTCCCGCGTAGCCACCCTCGCGGTCGGCCCCGCAAAGTGCAAAAGCAGATCGATGTGAGTTCCCGTGCCTCCTCTGCTCCCTCCCCTGACCCCCTTACATTCCAGCCCCTGCTGCTCCTCCCTAGGAACCCATTTTAATTCCATAAACGCTCTTGTCCCCAGCTGCTATTTCCTGGCGCGTGGTTATCACAGATCAACATGGAGTCCTACCGGGTGCCGGACAATCACTGACCCTGTCAACTCAACAAGCGCCTCCACCCGACAGTAAGCAAGCAAAGTGAATTCGCAGATCACAGTTCACATTCAATTCAGTGCTACCATTTTTAGCTACATAATCCATCGATTAATTGTTCAGATAGAATCAGAGTTGGTTTGTATGGATCCCACCAGGAAACTAGTTGTAAGCAGCAAGTGATGACTTGTTAGTAATTTCTAATTTTGAGTTGTACTCTGTGATATTCATTTCCGTAATAGCACTAGTGGTGGTTCGTTACTTTGGTATCATCAGCAATTGGAAGGACATAATGTGGTGTACTAGTAATTGCATTTCTCTTGATGCTCGAGTTAGTATGTTCATTGATGATAGTACATTCATTCATATACATCACTATTGCAATATCAATGCTAGTACCAACTTCATGCATACAATTTCTTGCTATTTTTTCTCTAGAAGATGTTTTTGCTAGCTAACTGCTATGGCAAGTGCCGGTACTGCTTGGTCGCATTGTAGCTGGTTGACATGTGGGGCCGGGACCAAAAAGTTTCGAAAACCCTGGCACCGCGTGGCCTTGCCAGTGGGTGCTGCGTAGTTCGTCACTTGTTTCCTGATTCCTCATGGGGTTGGCGTGTCTGGGAGACCCGAGTGAGGTAATTGAATGACATACATGTATCCAAACCCTTGGTGGTCCCTATCATCGTCCTGGAGCATCCCAGGGTTCGATGACGCTGCATGGTTCATGCGCTTTCTGGGTGTGAGTGGGGCTGATGCATGGGCACAGTTCGTGCACGCGTTTTTGATGGGATCAAGGGGGGTTATTTCTTTGTTTTACCAAAGCGACTATTCCTACAGTGTTCATGTCTTTTGTGACAATGCTATGTTTTGCACTTCCAAACCTATCAGATTCATTTGTTATTCGTATTCCTAGTACCATTGATTCATCTCAAGTCATTTATTGTCTATTTGAAATTATGTATTTCATAATACATTCCCATGCAACTCGACCCAAAAGATTCGTATCATATCTCCAACCCAAAATAGGCGGCATAAACTTCAAACGATTTAACCAAGGCTCGCAAATGAATCAAACTTCTAATCTTGCCCCTCTAAATTGTGGTAGAGAGTAATTATAGGCAATCTATGTGAGGAGGCGATTAATGATCTAGCTTTTACATCCGATGTGTTCTCTCTCCTCACATCTCACACTGATCCCTCTCTCAGCCATCAATGGCCTGCTTTTCCTCAATTTTGGCAAGATTTCACGGCCGCAATTAAGACCTAGTGGGGGCATCTCAATCAAAAATCGGTCTTTCTGCTGCCCACTATCTTCATAAAAAATGCGCCAAATATTGTGGGTGGTGGGAGTATAAGTTGTTGATGTAATCCCCTACTCATTTGGGATATGAAATCTAAGGCATGTTCAGATAGCCCAAACTTGTGCACGACTCCACCATATGATGGTGCGCTACACCTAGGGTGGCTCGTCGGATGGCAAGCTGGATGTTGGGCTGGCCCTAGGGGCCAGCGGGCTGTAACAATTCAGAAGGCCTCCGACTAACGCAAGGAGCCCTCGCCAAGAAAGTCTAGTACCTTGGCAGGCACGCAAAGGACTCCACCGAGCATGGCTTTAGGTCGGTAGGATTCTTGTAACCCTAGGCCTCGTCCACCTTTATAAGGCGAGGATAGTGGATAGGTCAAGGAAGTCAACGTTTTGGTAGATAGTACCTCCATCCGGGTTTATTAGCCCCCCTTGTATTTTGGATCCAACTTTGACTTTCTATTTGACTAAAAACTACAAATTATATAACATGCGCTACACCTTGGGTGGCCCGTCAGATGGCAAACTGGATGCTGGGCTGTCCCTAGGGGCCAGCGGGCCGTGACAATTTAGAAGGCCTGCGACTAATGCAAGGAGCCCTGTGCAAGAAATCTAGTACCTTGGTAGGCACACCAAGGACTCCCCTACCGAGCATGGCTTAGGTTGGTAGGATTCTTGTGACCCTAGGCCTTGCCCCCCTTTATAAGGCGAGGAGATAGGTCAGGGCATCAACTTCATAGTCATTGTCTTGTAGATACTACCTCCATCCGGGTTTATTAACCCCTCTTGTATTTTGGATTCAACTTTGACTTTCTTATGACTAAAAAAATACAAAGTATATTTTACAAAAAGCATATTGTTAGATTTGTATTTGAAAGAGATTTTTCATGGTATATTTTGTGTGACATATAAGTTAAATTTTATTAGTTAAAACTCATGTCAAACTTTGACCAAAAATAAAAGGAAGCCTAATAAACCCCGGACAGAGAGAGTACAATGGTGGCTTGCCTTCGCCAATCCATGGGAGGTGGATAAAGGTGAGTTTGAATCCATGACATAAGAGAAATGGCATTTTATTAATATTTGAAGAAATGTTGAATGTCATTTTACTAATATTTAACGGATTTAATGACACCATAATTGTGATGATTCCAAAGGTAAACTCACTGGAGTTACTGTCACAATTCCGACCTATAAGCTTGTGTAATGTATTGTATAAAATTGCGGCGAAGGCACTGCCCAACCGCCTCAAAGTGGCGCTGCCTTTTATGATCTTGGAGGAGCAAAGTGCCTTCGTTCCCGAAAGGTTGATAACGGACAATGTTTTGGTGGCATATGAATGTGTGCACGCCATTAGGACACACAAGAGGAGGAAACCATTATATGTTGTAAAGCTAGATATGATGAAGGTGTATGACAGGGTAGAACGGGATTTCCTTAATAAAATGTTGATGAAGTTTGGCTTCTCTAGTCACTGGACGGAGATGGTCATGAGGTGTGTTAAAACAGCAAAATTCCCTGTAAAGATGAATGGATGACTCTCCAACAGTTTTGTCCCTTCAAGAGGGCCTCGGCAGGGAGACCCCCTATCCCCATATCTTTTTCTTTTTGGTGTGGAGGGGTTTTCGGCGCTACTAAGGAATGCACAAAGGGAAAGGGAAATAAAGAGAGTATTGTTTGGGAGCAACGGCCACTGTTACTCATCTTCTCTTTGTAGATGATAGTGTGGTGTTTCTAGAGGGAACTCAACAAAACTTTGCTTCACTCCGAGCCATTCTGCAGGACTATGAGGTTGCCTCAGGTCACAAAGTTAACTTGCAGAAGTCATCAATATTTTTTGGTAAGGGGAGCACGGAGGAGAGTAAAGAGGACCTCAAACGGGTGATTGGGATAGCTTCTGAGGCCTTAAGTGAGAGATACTTGGGGCTCCCTACGGTGGTAGGGAGATCCAAGGACGGGACTTTCAAATATGTCAGTGAGAGTGCACGTGAGAAGGTGGCAGGATGGAAGGGCCAAGGGCTCTTCAAGACAGCAAGGGAGGTACTTGTCAAGTATGGGCTCCAATCTACGCCGACTTTTACTATGAGCTGCTTTCAACTCACCAAAAAAATGTGCGGGAACCTTTCTTCTATCTCTTTGAACTTCTGGTGAGCCGTTTTTTTCTTTCACGCGAGTCACGGTTTTGCTTCCGCGAAAGGCATAGTTGTGCTTTCGCGAGAAGCATGGTTGTGCCTCTTTAGAAACGAAAAAAACGTGTTTTCTCTTTTTTTTTCCTTCCACGAGAGTCACGGTTTTGTTTCCGCGAGAGGCACGGTTATGATTTCGTGAAAGGTACAGGCATGCCTCTTTCAGAAAGGAAAAAACCCCGTGTTCCTGGTTCGGTTTTTTCGTCTGTTTTTTTTTCATGAAATTTTTTTTCGTTAAAACTTATCAACATGGGATCTAGTTTTGAAAATCTTGACATGAGGAATCCAACGATGAAAGCGGTTCGGAATTTGAACGCACGGTTTAAGAGATAAAATGTTTTGAATAAACGGATCTATAAAAAAAGGAAAAAACTTTCAGATTATGACAAATGACGCACATACAGCGCGCCACTTGTCGCAATCTGAAAAGGTTGAAGTGATCTTTACAATGAGTACTCCTCGACTAGTGATTTCGGCTAATATTGCTAGCGGGTCCTTAAGCGTGGAACAGGAGCTCCGCGTGGCTCCTGTTGTTTTCTTTTTTGAGGGGTTGGCTCATGTTGGCTGATGTTGCCTAACGCGAAAAATAGTCTCATCCCTTTTTGTAGCATCTTTTCTAATTGGATGCGCCTGTAGGCCTTGTTTATGTGTCAACGGCCCAAATTCTAAAAGAAAAAGTGTCAAGGGCCCAAGGACAACAAGTAGATCCACAAAGGAAACCCCTAAAAAAACCAGACGCCGAGGAAACCCTCGCGCGCCTCCGCCGCCGACCATGGCGGGCGCTCTCGCAATAGCCGCCGCCGCTGGTTCTTACGATCGCGATTGGGCGGGGCTACCGGAGGAAATACTCCTCATGTTCATGCAGGAGCTGGAGATCCCCGACCTCGTCCGCTCAGGTGCTGTCTGCGCCTCGTGGCATGCTGCTTACCTAGACGTCCGCCGCCATCGCTTCCCCCTTCCGATCCCCCGGAATCAGCTGCCCTGCCTGCTCTACGCATGCCGCGATTCCGCCGCAGACGGCGCCGTCGTATGCTGCCCCTTCACCGGGGATTCCGTCCGAGTCCCCCTGCCGCAGCCCCCGCTCACCCGCCACTCCACCATCGGCTCCGCGCACGGTTGGCTCGTCACCGCTGACGAGGCCTCCAACCTCCACGTCCTCAATCCAATCACGGGCGCCCACGCCGCGCTCCCGCCCATCACCACCCTCCACCATGTCGAGAGCTGTACCGACGCCGAAGGCCGCCTCATGTACAATGTCTTTGAGGGCGGTGATCCGGAGCCGATCCCCTTTGACGCGCGCGAGGCCAGGGATTGCATGTACCACCGTGTTACCCTCTCCTGCAGCCCGGCGGCTGGGAGCGCTTGCATCGTGCTGCTGGTGCACATGCCAGACGGCGAGCTCTCTTACGCCCGGCTCGGTGACGAGCGGTGGACGTTGATCTCGCCCGACGACCACCAGCTCATGGGCATCAGTTGGGGCTTCATGGACTCTTTCTACAATGAGGATGATGGTTTGTTCTATGTGCTTCGTAGCCACAGATCGGTTTTCACCCTAAATTTCAATGGCCCATTCCTTGTTGTTAAAAAGATCATGCGCAGAGATAGGAAGGGAAATGATCCTTCTAGCATGTACATCCTGCAAGCTCCATGGGGTGATATTTTGCAAATATGGAGGTGGAGGAGCTACGTCGATTCATCAACACCCGTGGAGCTTCCTGGAGATCTGCTGGGTCACAACGAAGATGACATAGACCGGTATATTGAGCTGAGAACAACTGAAATAGAGATCTATAAGGTTGACCTTGAGAACCAGACACTTGTGAAGATGACAAGCTTAGCAGGTCATGCACTATTCCTTGGTTATAATAGCACCATGTGTTTTGCCACTAAAGATTTTCCAACATTGAAGCCAAACTGTGTCTATATCACGGATGACTCTTATGAGTATGTCAACATCGGTAAGCATAACTGGGCGACAAATCGGAGTTTGGGATATAGAAAACAAGAGTCTGCAGACTTTTGATAGTGATTTGCTTACTAATTCCTGGATGAACTGGCCTTCTCCGGTTTGGGTAACACCCTCCCTTTTCTAGTGACTTTTTATTTAGTGATGTGTCAGGACCCAACTGAAGAATCAACAGCAGTCCGGCTAAGTTTAAATTCCCTGCCGATGGCGCGAAGCTTCCCGGGCCGTCCATCGCCCATCGGACGCTCTTCTTTCGCTCGTACCGCTTCGCGTAAGGAGAAGTTCTGGATCGCGTCGAAGTGGCATCGGACGGCTAGCCGCAAGGCTCGGGTCGCTGTTCACTTTCCGGCAAGGACTTACAGCGTCCCACTGCTTTTCGTTTTACTTTCTTACTTTTTCTCCAATTTGTAAGGCTATAAAGCCAAGGATTCCTGCTCGTTCAAGGGCATGAAATTGTTAGGGTTTCCCCCTTCCGCCGCCAGTGTTCCTGGCCGGCCATAGGTTCCTCTTGGCTTGTACTAAAACTCTCTGAATTAAGCCAGTAAATCGAGCTAGTTTGAGTGGAATCCTCCCCCTTTTCTCTGAATATTATTCTTCAGACTCCTCTGGGTCTGACAAGTGGTAATCAGAGCAAGGTTTCTCCTTGGCGGCGCGAGATCCGGTGCCGAAGTGGAGTTGGAGGCGCCATAAAATCCTCCACTTCTCACCAGCGACGTTGGGCGACGGTGGTTCTCCAGTGGTGATTGGCAGCGGTGAGAAATTCGGTACAGGTTTGGGCGCGGGAAGAGGTTGCAGAAACACATCGTCTCTGTGGTAAAATCCCTCCCTCCCAGATCCGGTGTACTTCTGGAGACACGGCGTTGGCGGCGGTGCTGGCGGCGGCAAGATCGAAGGCCAAGGTCGGGTTGCAGCTCCGGCTGTGGTAAAATTCCTCCCTTCGCCGGCTGATCACACACAGCGAGGTTACTCGGCAGTCTGCCAGTTCTAAAAACCCTCCGTGTGTTCTGTTGGTGCAAGCATGACGGGCCCTACGGATTCCTCCTCTACTGCAAACCTGGAGCTCCAATCCTTGCAACTAGATGTCAAAACCTTGCAGCAGAACAGAGAAACAGACAAACAAGACTTTGAGGATTTCAGAGACCATGTTGCTACAAATTTTCACTCACTGCAGAAAACCTTGAGTGAATTGCAGGGCTCTCTGAACAGCTTCATTGCGGGCTTTCCCAAACCCAGGGAAAATCCTCCAAGCCCTCAACAGATAGCACAAGGTAGTGGCCAACGACAACAAACACCACAAGGCCCAACTCATGCACCAGCGGCTGTCCTTCAAACTCCCCCAACTATTGGTTCTGCAACCTTAGTGGACAAAAACACTGGCAAGAGCTGAACTTGGATGGAAGCAACAAGGCCCCTTACAGGCATCCACACTTTGCTGCTAGTAAACAACCTGTTCCTGAAACCAGAGCACCCACTATTGTAAATCAAACTCTGAATGCTCAGCAGATAGTGCAGCTGGACCTGGAGCAAGTTGAACAAGTCCCAAAAGAAACCAGAGGTGGAATAGGGTAGAGAGACCAAGGATTGGACAACAGAAGACCTCTACCAATAGTCAAACCAGCAAAATACAACATTCCTAAATTTGATGGCACTGGTACTGATTCCTGGATACAGACTATTGAGCTGTACTTTGAGGCTGTTAGAACCCCACTGGAGCAGAAAACAGAAATTGCAGTAACATACCTTAAAGGCCCTGCAATAGAATGGTGGAGAGGTACTGGAATTGTACCTAACACCCTGCCTTGGTACAGGTTCTGTAGGCTCCTGGGTGACAGGTTTGCAGAAACCTCTGTTTGTGACAATGTGAGATCCTTTCATGCACTCACCCAAACAGGATCTGTAAATGACTACATCCTCAAATTTGAGCAGGCCATGAACTTGATGAGAAGAGATAATTCTGCTCTGCCCTAGGATTACTACAAAACCAGTTTTATCTCTGGACTACATGACAATATACAACACCATGTCCAGTGTCATGAACCTGCTGACTTACAAAAAGCAATCCGGCTTGCGAGAAGAATGGAACAAGCACAGCCACATAAGAAAACTGTTATACCTAACAACAGTTTGCCTCAGGTGAGAAGGCAGTTGCAACTTGATCCAGGAAAACCTGGACCGACCAACACAGCTACAATCATTCAACAAGCTAGAATGAAGGGCATATGCTACAAGTGTAAATAACCTTGGTTTCCTGGTCATAAAAAGGTCTGCAAACTGGCAAATCAAGTTCAGATTCAAGCACTACAAGCTGCTTGCCCTGATGATGCTGAACTGGTCTACTATACTAAAGTTCTGGATGAAACTGACATCCCTCCCCCAATGGAAAGTGATGATACCCCCTCCAAATCTCTATGCATGCTCTTATGGGTATCAAATCAACTAAGAAGCTCAGTTTTACAGTCACAGTCATGCTTGGAAACACTCCAGCTACTGCCCTCATTGATAGTGGCAGTACTGCTACATTCATCACTCCTAAGATTGCCCACCTAGCTAATTGTGCTCTCACTCCCACCAGAAAAAGGAAAGTGGTGGTAGCTAATGGAGAAACTCTCTGGTCAGAATTTACTGCACTGCAATGCCCATTCTCACTGCAAGGAACACAATTCTCCACTGATCTCAGAGTACTACAACTTCAGGGTTATGATGTAATCCTGGGGGCAGATTGGATGGCTTCCTTTAGCCCAGTAGAGTTGGATTTTGATGAAATGCATGTGAAGATCACTCTGAAAAATGGTGAAAAGAAAATTTTCAAAGATGAGAGCCTACCTTCTGTAGCTGTGCAGGAAGAAGAAACTATAGAGGATTTCTCTGAAGAGCCTGTTTGTGGAGCTGTCTTACTCTTGAACATAATTGTTGTTCAAGAACCAGTAGACACTGTAATTCCTGCTCTGGTCCAGCTGCTTTTGGACAAATACTCACCAGTTTTTAGCACTCCAACTGATCTCCCTCCAAAAAAATTGTGGATCATGCCATACCTTTCACTCCTGAGGCCAAAATAATCAACCAGAGACCTTACAGACTTCCACACCACCAGAAAGATGCTATGGAAACTATAATCAAGGACATGATCAAGACCAAAGTAATCAGGGATAGTTCTAGCCCTTACTCTTCCCCTGCTCTCCTTGTTAAAAAGAAGGACATGACTTGGAGATTGGTCAATGATTTCAGAAAAATTAACCAACAAACAGTAAAGAACAAATATCCAATCCCTGTCATAGAAGATCTCTTGGATGAGTTGAAAGGTGCCACTGTATTTACTAAACTGGACCTAAAAAGTGGATATCATCAAATCAGAATGCAGGAAGAGGATATTGGAAAAACTGCTTTCAGCACCCATTGTGGCCACTATGAGTATTTAGTTATGCCCTTTGGACTTACTAATGCTCCAGCAACCTTTCAGCTGCTAATGAACACAATCCTAGCACCTTATCTGAGGAAATTTGTGTTGGTTTTCTTTGATGATATCCTGATATACAGCAGAAATATGAAAGAGCACTTGCTCCATCTACAACAAGTCCTTGAAGTTTTGCAATCCAACCAACTATATGCAAAAATGAGCAAATGCACATTTGCACAACCACAGGTGGAGTACTTGGGCCATATTATAAGGGGAGATGGAGTAGCAACTGATCCTTCCAAGATTGATGCAATCAGCCAGTGGCCCACTCCTGAAAATGTAACTCAGCTGAGAAGTTTCCTTGGCCTCATTGGTTATTACAGGAGATTCATCCAAAACTATGGATTTATCTGCAAACCCCTGTTTTAATCTTTAAAAAAGGACAACTTCAGATGGGAGAAGGAGCAATAGGAAGCTTTCAATGTACTGAAGCATAAAATGACCCAAGCCCCTGTCCTGGCCTTACCTAATTTTTCTCAACCTTTCATCTTGGAAACAGATGCTTGTGCTTATGGAATTGGGGCTGTGCTCATGCAGGAGGGCAAACCAATCTCCTACTTCAGCAAAACCATTGGCCCTAAGGCTGTTGCCCTTTCAACTTATGATAAAGAGGCCATGGCCATCATTGAAGCATTGAAACATTGGAAACATTACTTTGCTGCTTCTTCATTGATTATAAGAATTGGTCAGCAGAGTTTGAAATACATACAAGAACAAAAGCTAACTGAGGGCATTCAACACAAGTTACTGGTCAAGCTATTGGGTTACAATTTCAAAATTGAATACAAACAAGGCAAGAATAATAAAGTTACTGATGCTCTTTCTAGAGTGAAATATAGGTTACAATCACTGGTTGCTACTCAAGTGAAACCTGCCTGGATAACTGAAGTTATCTCAAGTTATACCCAGGATCAAAGGTGCAAGGACCTTATGGCACAACTTGCAACTTCTGCCACTGTTGTTCCTAATTATGCTCTTCAGCAGGGAATTCTGAGATACAAAAACAGAAGAATCATTGGCCAAAATTCCAACCTCAGAAATCAGTTGGTGTCTGCTCTACACAATTCTGAACTGGGGGGCCACTCTGGCCACAGAGCAACATATCAGAGAGTTAAACTCCTCTTTCACTGGCCTGGCATGAAGCAATTCATTGTGGATTATATTAAACAATGCCCCGCATGCCAAATCAACAAACCAGAGCACTGCAAGTATCCTGGACTGCTTCAACCTCTCCCGGTCCCAGACTTTGCTTGGTGTCACATTAGTATGGATTTTGTTGAAGGCCTCCCCACCTCTCAAAACAAAAATATGATTCTAGTTGTGGTGGACAGGTTCACCAAATATGGGCATTTTATTCCAATGCAACACCCCATCACTGTCAGTACTGTGGCCAAAGCATTCACTGATAACATCTTCAAGTTACATGGACTACCTTCAGTTATAGTCACTGACAGAGATACCATCTTCACTAGCAATCTTTGGCAGGCACTGTTTAAAAAGCTGGGCATTAAACTGCACATGAGCACTTCCTACCGTCCTCAATCAGATGGCCAAACTGAGAGGGTCAATCAATGCTTGAAAAACTATTTAAGATGCATGGCTTTCCTGCAACCTAAGAAATGGATGAACTGGCTCTCCTTGGCTGAATGGTGGTACAACACTAGTTATCATACTGCTCTACAGATCACTCCATTCCAAGCACTATATAACAGGTCTCCCAACATGATCTCTGAAGCAGCTCTCTACCCAACTGAGCAGGTCCAAGAATTTTCCTCTGTCCTCACTGCTGAACAAACAGCAGCTCAGATCAAGGCTAATCTGCTGAAGGCCCAAACCAGAATGAAGCATTATGCAGACAAAAAGAGATCTGAACGAACTTTAGAAGTGGGTGACATGGTGTACCTTAAACTTCAACCCTACAGACACACTACATTGAGTGTCCATCGCTGTCTCAAGCTTCACTCTAAATATCATGGCCCCTTCAGAATAACAGAGAAAGTTGGCCCAGTGGCTTATTAACTACTGCTACCTGACGATTGCAAACTGCATCCTACATTCCATGTCAGCCAATTGAAAAAGCACCTGGGGCCACAAGCAATTCCAAACCCCAGACGGCCACTCATCAATGCTGATGGTACCATTCTCCTGGAACCGGAAAAGCTCTTGGAAAGGAAACTTATTCCCAGAACTCAAGGAGATATCCAAATACCATCAGTGCGCTGGCTTATCAAATGGTGTAACATGGACGAGAAAGATGCTACTTGGGAGGATGCAACGTTCATACAAAAGGTTTTTCCTGGATTTCAGCCCTGAGGACTGGTCTGAAGTCGTTCGGGGGGAGTTGTCAGGACCCAACTGAAGAATCAATAGCAGTCCGGCTAAGTTTAAATTCCCTGCCGTTGGCGCAAAGCTTCCCGGGCCGTCCATCGCCCATCGGACGCTCTTCTTTCGCTCGTACCGCTTCGGGTAAGGAGAAGCTCTGGATTGCGTCGAAGTGGCATCGGACGGCTAGCAGCAAGGCTCGGGTCGTTGTTCACTTTCCGGCAAGGACTTACAGCGTCCCACTGCTTTTCGTTTTACTTTCTTACTTTTTCTCCAATTTGTAAGGCTATAAAGCCAAGGATTCCTGCTCGTTCAAGGGCATGAAATTGTTAGGGTTTCCCTCTTCCGCCGCCAGTGTTCCTGGCCGGCCATAGGTTCCTCTTGGCTTGTACTAAAACTCTCTGAATTAAGCCAGTAAATCGAGCTAGTTTGAGTGGAATCCTCCCCCTTTTCTCTGAATATTATTCTTCAGACTCCTCTGGGTCTGACATGATGCCACTGTAGACATTGCAGACTTGTTCTTGGCTTTGATTATTGTCAATTTATTTGTTCTATTACAGCTTAATAATTTGAGTTTTTGTCCCATGATTATATCAATCCTCTCTATATATTAAGTTATGAACTTTTCCCTATGTATCGCTGGATAATTTTTGGCTTGATTATTGTCATTTTTTTGTTGTACTATAGATTGATATTTTGAGTCCTCCCCCCCCCCCAAAAAAAATTTAAATCAATTGTTTGTATATATTAGTTCCTATTTATTAGTGGATAACAATTTTGGGTTCTCTTAACGCCATTCCATTAATCTCTTGTTAGAGCCACGTAGTTTATGTAAAGACCAGTCTAATTCGCGTTTGGCACCAGAGTGAATGACAATAACTTCTATTCGTTTTGGCACCAAAGTGAAGGACAGTAATGACAACTTTTCATGTGATTTAAGTTTAACAGAACGCCACTAACATAAGGTTTACACACTTGTATTCAGAGCTCAAATCTTGTATGCAGTGTTATGTAGGAAATAACCCGTTTTTCAACGGTAATATTCTTACTATTTGAACTAGTCATCAACCCGTGCAGATGGATGTGTTAAAAATTTCAGCAATACATTAACTGTAAAGGAGGTTTATTTTAACACAAGGACGTGCTTTAAAAAATTATTACAGCTAAAAACTAGTACGGCCACTTCCTATTATGTCCAAGTTGTGGTCCTTGTCAATTTCTTCGCACCAAGTAAATCGATCTGTTATACATGCTAAGCTTGTGGGGCTAGAATTGCATAACTGATCCCTACATATAATTGCATAGAAAATCCATCACAATAGATGTGAAAGCAATACAGAGACTAACATTATTTGTTATTACTGCTGGGGAGTGGGGATAGTACTCATCTTTCTCCGCTGGATGCACCATCCGAGTAAAAATAGACACCATTACATTTTCTCTACACATTATGCAATGGAACAGGGGTAATAGAAGAAAGGGTCCCGTCAAAACCTTATTAAATTATTAAGTCTAGCATGTTTCTCTCTGTTTTAACACACCATGGAACACATGAATCAATCTATCTTGGGAGAAGGGAGCACTCCTGCAAGGCATAGTATGTATGTATATAAAGAAAACACAGTAAAATTCCAAATGAAGTAGCACCCAGACCTTTTAGCATTTTACATTTAGGGCAAAGCTAGCGTGAATATCGTACAGCTAATATTTGGAATCACATCAACGCAATAAGCTACATAAATAAACATGGATATTTATATCTTTATTGATTAACCTCGAAAATCTGTATGGCATTCAGTGTTTACTAAATAGAACAAAATCTTAAAATGAATTGTACAGTTAGTGATTATCATCTGTAGAAGTTCTGCAAAATTGTTGTAAAAGGCAATCTCACTAAATATAGCAGCATCTTCTGTGTATAAACCTCATGCTCTTAACGGCTTGAACTTTTGCATGATAAAGCACAAATGCTCCAGAAAGATTGGCCAATTAGATCTCACTGGTCATTTAGAATCATATATCTAGTCTCTCACTTGCTTGAGTCATGTGGAACACCATGGCTCTCCCTGTTCTCAAACATTAGATCATCGTAATGAAGCAATGATAACATACCTGAAACAAAAGATGATGGCATAGGAACAATCAAATAAGGTTCCCCACACAGTTTAACATCCATACCTATTATACTGAACTTCCTTGATCATTGTGGAAAGCGGTGATCAATGATCTCAAGTACCAATTAATTAATCATATGAATCAATGTTCACACACCTGAAACAAAAGGCAAAAATTAGATATTAGCTTGTAATCCGTGGGCGCTCCTATTGGCAGAAAACATGAAGTGCTCCACCTCAAAGCTGACCTCCCATTTCATTTCAGGTACTCAACTAGCAGAAAAAGGCGCACAAAATTCTAATCACAAATGAATTTTTTTCAGCTCAATTAAACAACAATCTAGAGCTGAAGTATGTATGCATTGGACCCTAAAGACTTGAAGCCATTGAATAGCTGCTGCGATGCTCAGATTTCTGTTTTTGGTTCTAAGCTTCAGAAGAAGATGCGAGACTCTAATATTTTTGTTGTGGGATCTGGTGCTCTTGGATGTGAATTCTTGAAGAACTTCGCTTTAATGGGGGTTTCTTGTGGCCGTAAAGGGAAGCTAACTATAACAGATGATTATTGTTGAGTAAATAGGCACTTTCTCGATTAAATTAATCCATGAGTAAATCACTAGCGTGGCATTGACTAAGTTGATGACGTACTGACTCTGATCTAAACATGCACGTACTAAGCAAACAGTAGACAAATCTACACATACTGCTAGTACTGCTAATATGAAAATAATCAGGAGCGGGATAAACGAGTTATACCCTCCAGTAGGCCACGCAGAGGCCGCGGCTTTGGTGGCAGCAGCGGCGTCCTTGACGGCCTTCTTGTCGGCTTCAGCTTTCTCGGCGGCGGCACGGTCGGCGTCGGTGGACATGGTGATGATGAAGGCGACGCGGACGTAGAGGAAGTAGACGATCGGAAGCGAGCAGTCGCGTAATCGCTGCCCAAAAACCTATTCGCCCCTCACCCCGTACAGGAACCAGAAGGGCATGGTTTCGGAGACCTGCTCTCCCGTCGACCGTGTACGCGGCGGACGGGATGGAGTCACCGGCGGCAGCAGCAGCAAAGGAACGACGGTGGGCGTGCGCGTGAGCAGATGTGATCTGTTCGTGGCGGCTAGGGTTAGGAGACACCGCATACTTATAGGCGCAGCCGCGTGGAGAGACGTGGGCTCGACCCACGTCCGAGTCCGTGACAGCCCACAATCCGACGTCTCAGATCGTGGCCCAGCTGTCAGAAAACTCTCCGTTAGTGACTGGCAAAAATAAGCGCGTAGGTGTGAGCTCGGCTCGGCTCAATCCCGCAACCCACGGCGCGTCGTGACGAGGCGGGCGGCGGAGGAGGAGTGCGCGAGGGCCTCTTCTCTTCTCAAGCTCCAATAGCATGTAGAAGAGAAACCCTTATAAACCACTCCAACTCTCCTTCCACTTCCGGGGTGGGACTAAACTTCCCACCACACCTAGTGCCATATAACCCACATGGGACCTTAGAGATTTTTCAGAAATTGCAATATGGGCCTAGAGCCCATCTCAGATTTCAGCAATCCCCCACCAGATCTCGAGGGCCCATTGTGTCCTTTGTTCCAATTGCTGTTTCGATATACCAGTGTTTCAGTGAAGACCTGTTAAGGTTGAACTTCACCTAGAACAAGTGGCTACACTCCTTCACAACTGAATAATGGACTATGCCTTGAATTGTCAGTTTGGCGTAAAGAAGTTTCACTACATGTCTTACTAGTACTAGGCTGTTGAAGGCTGACCCCTCGGGTGGAGCATATAAGTCGCACTCCTGGCCTATTCATGAGCTTACTAGAGATCACCCCAATCTCATAGACTGTGACCAGCAGTCGGGCTCATATAGGTGTGTTCCTCCAAAGATCGCTCTGTAGGATAGCATCTTGCTTTTATAAGCTTTGGAACACATTGAGACCGTAGTCATCCTACCATACAGTATCGAGAGTATTGCATCTCCAACGGAGTGGGTTAGTATAGTTACTCTCCTCAGTTCACCACTGGCTTGTTTTCCCAGGTCCTAGTTCACGGGATCTCCGATCACATAGGTTGGGTTACCACCATGGCAACTCATGTGGGTCTCATACCCATCTCCCTCGATGCATTATCTATCACAACACGTGATAGCCCTTTTGTAAAGGGATCTGCCAGATTCTTATCCGTATGGACATAGTCCAACGCTATCACTCCGGAGTTTCTTAATTTTCTGACAGCTTTTAATCTCATTCTTATGTGTTTGGTGGACTTCATGTTGTCCTTTGAACTCTTCACCTTGGTGATGACAGTCTGATTGTCACAGTTCATAAGGATAGCCGGAACCGGTTTATCAACCAATGGCAAGTCCATCAAAAGATCTCGAAGCCATCTCGCTTCAACACCAGATGTGTCTAATGCCGTTAATTCTGCTTCCATTGTCGATCTCGTTAAGATCGTTTCTTGCAAGACTTCCAGGAAACAGCGCCACCTCCAAGAGTAAACATATACCCAGTTGTGGCCTTCATCTCATCAGCATCAGAGATCCAATTCGCATCACTATACCCTTCAAGTACCGACGGGTATCCGGTATAGTGAAGTCCATAGTTCATAGTACCTTTCAGATAGCGCATAACTCTCTCAACAGCATGCCAATGTACATCACCCGGTTTGGAAACAAACCGGCTCAGTTTTCTCACAGCAAACGCGATATCAGGCCTCGTTGCGCTCGCTAGGTACATCAGTGAACCAATGATTTGAGAGTATCTCAATTGATCTTTAGCCATGCCTTTGGACTTTCGAATCAATACGCTAGGATCATATGGTGTTTGAGATGGTGTGCAGTTCGAATATCCAAAACGACTCAACACCTTCTCAACGTAATGGGATTGCAGAAGTGTGATCCCACCCTCATTATCTCTCAGTAGCTTGATGTTCAAGATAACATCAGCCACACCAAGGTCTTTCATCTCAAAGTTCTGAGATAGAAACGATTTGACCTCCTCAATGACTTTGAGGTTTGTTCCGAATATCAGTATGTCATCAACATACAAGCACAGTATAACTCCTTCGCCCCCACCATGGCGATAGTATACACATTTGTCAGCCTCATTAACAACGAAACCAACAGATGTCAGAGTTGTATTAAACTTATCATGCCATTGCTTAGGTGCTTGTTTCAGGCCATATAAAGATTTTATCAACCTACACACCTTTCTTTCCTGACCATCTATCACAAAGCCATCAGGCTGTTGCATGTAGATTTCCTCCTTTAGCTCTCCATTTAGAAAAGCCGTCTTAACATCCATCTGATGGACGAGAAGACCATGTGAGGCCGCCAACGAGAGTAATACTCGAATGGTGGTCAGTCTAGCCACATGTGAATAAGTATCAAAGAAATCTTCCTCTTCTTGCTGGTCATAGCCCTTGGCCACAAGCCTAGCCTTGTACTTTTCAATCGTACCATCGGGCCTAAGCTTCTTTTTGAACACCCACTTACATCCCAGTGGTTTGCAACCATAGGGACGGTCAGTGATCTCCCATGTCCCGTTAGCCATGATGGAATCCATCTCGCTACGGACCGCATCCTTCCAGTAGTCAGCTTCTGGAGAGGCATACGCTTCTGAAATAGAAGTGGGAGTATCATCCACGAGGTACACGAAGAAATCATCACCAAAGGTCTTTGCAGTTCTTTGTCTCTTGCCCCTACCAAGGGTTTCCTCGTCATCCTCCTCAGGATTTTCATCATGTGTTTGTTCATAATATTCCATAGGGATGGCAGGTTCAGGAGTCTCCTCAGATTCCTGTCTAGAAGTGCTTTGCATATCTCTCATAGGAAAAATATCCTCAAAGAATGTAGCATTCTTAGACTCCATAATTGTACCGATCTTCTGGTCAGGTACCTCAGATTTCACTACTAGAAATCTATAGCCAACGCTGTTCTTAGCGTAGCCCAAATTAATGCAGTCCACGGTCTTATGTCCAAGCTTACGCTTTTTAGGGGATCGGCACGTTGACTTTCGCCAAACAGCCCCAAGTGCGCAAGTACGAGAGTGTCGTCCTTCTCTTTGCCCATTTCTCATAGGGAGTGATCTCACTATCCTTTGTCGGAACTTTATTCAGGACATGACATGCCGTCAATATAGCCTCCCCCCACCATGCTTGGATAAACCCGATGTATCTAACATGGCGTTAACCAAATCAGTTAGAGTACGGTTTTTCCGCTCGGCAACCCCGTTTGACTGGGGTGAATAGGGAGGCGTCCTCTCATGAATAATGCCGTGTTCCGCACAGAAGGAATCAAACTCACTCGAGAAGTACTCTCCATCACGATCTGACCGGACTCGTTTAATTTTCTTTTCAAGTTGATTTTCAACTTCTGCCTTATAGATTTTAAAGTAGTGTAGAGCCTCATCTTTAGTATTTAACAGATACACATAGCAATATCTAGTGGAATCATCTATCAATGTCATAAAGTATCTCTTTCCACCTTTAGTCAACACACCATTCATCTCGCAAAGATCAGAATGTATGAGTTCTAATGGTGCCAGGTGTCTCTCCTCCGCGGCCTTATGAGGCTTGCGAGGTTGCTTAGCTTGCACACATGAAAGGCACTTAGAACCTTTGGCTAAAGTGAAACTCGGGATTAAATCCAACTTGGCTAGCTGCGTCATAACACCAAAACTAATGTGACAAAGACGTGAATGCCAAACTTCAGATTCATTAACATTCGAATGAATATGGTTCACGACTTTATTACAAAAATCTGCGAGGGAAAGGCGGAACATCCCTCCGCTCTCATAACCTTTTCCAACAAAGAGTCCATATTTTGTAACAACTAATTTATTAGACTCGAAAACCAACTTAAACCCTTCTCTACATAGAAGGGAGCCACTAACGAGGTTCTTCTTGATGGCGGGGACATGCTGCACGTTCTTCAGCTGCACGATCCTTCCCGAAGTAAATTTCAGATCGACCGTGCCAACACCATGAATAGAAGCACTCGCGCCATTCCCCATCAATACGGACCCGTGACCTGTGACCTGGTAAGAAGTGAACAATGAAATGTCAGCACACACATGAACACCTGCACCTGTGTCCACCCACCAATCGTTGGGTTGAAACACTGAAAAAACAGTAAATAAATTACCGTACCCAGATGCACCATTCTCATTGTTGCCCACAATCATGTTGACAGACTTGGAGTCCTGTCCTGACTTCTTGTACTTGTTTGGGCACTTGTTGGCCCAATGTTCAACCGAACCACAAGTAAAGCAGCCCTCGTCCTTCTTGTTCTTCTTGAAGGTCTTCTTACCCTTCTTCTTAAAGTCGGTATTGTGTTGGACACCGTTCTTTCCCTTGGGCTTGTGGGAGTTGAAGTTCTTCTGGTTCACCATGTTGGCAACAGAAGTCCCTTCGGCCCCTTTTCCGTGCGAGTCTTTTGCCCTCGAATTCTGCTCAACACTCAGATGGCCAATGACATCCTCCACAGAGAATTCACGCCTCTGATGTTTCAGAGTGGTGGCAAAGTTCCTCCAGGAATTAGGGAGCTTAGCGATTATGCAGCCCGCGACAAACTTGCCCGGTAACTCGTACTTGAGAAGCTCAAGTTCCTTAACAATGCATATTATCTCATGAGCCTGCTCCAATACAGGACGGTTTTCAACCATCTTGTAATCGTGGAACTGCTCTATAATATACATCTCGCTCCCTGCATCGGCGGCCCCGAATTTAGATTCGAGCGCCTCCCACAAGTCCTTGGCGACATGCACATGTAAATATGCGTCGACCAGTTTATCTCCGATCACGCTAAGAACTGCTCCGAGAAACACAAGGGTAGCCTCCTTGAACGCCTTCTCCTGTTCAGGAGCAATCGTTTCCGTGGAGACACCGGTGACCCAGAACACGTTCATAGCCGTGAGCCATAACGTGGTCTTAGTCTGCCAACGCTTGAAGTATGTACCGGTAAACTTATCCGGTTTCAGTGCAGCGGCAAAGCCACTTGCCGAGAAATTCCTACACATAATAGGTTTTTGGATTGTTGAGTAAATAGGCAATTTCTCGATTAAATTAATCCATGAGTAAATCACTAGCGTGGCATTGACTAAGTTGATGACGTACTGACTCTGATCTAAACATGCACGTACTAAGCAAACAGTAGACAAATCTACACATACTGCTAGTACTGCTAATATGAAAATAATCAGGAGCGGGATAAACGAGTTATACCCTCCAGTAGGCCACGCAGAGGCCGCGGCTTTGGTGGCAGCAGCGGCGTCCTCGGCGGCCTTCTTGTCGGCTTCAGCTTTCTCGGCGGCGGCACGGTCGGCGTCGGTGGACATGGTGATGATGAAGACGACGCAGACGTAGAGGAAGTAGACAATCAGAAGCGAGCAGTCGCGTAATCGCTGCCCAAAAACCTATTCGCCCCTCACCCCGTACAGGAACCAGAAGGGCGTGGTTTGGAAGACCTGCTCTCCCGTCGACCGTGTACGCGGCGGACGGGATGGAGTCACCGGCGGCAGCAGCAGCAAAGGAACGATGGTGGGCGTGCGCGTGAGCAGATGTGATCTGTTCGTGACGGCTAGGGTTAGGAGACACCGCATACTTATAGGCGCAGCCGCGTGGAGAGACGTGGGCTCGACCCACGTCCGAGTCCGTGACAGCCCACAATCCGACGTCTCAGATCGTGGCCCAGCTGTCAGAAAACTCTCGGTTAGTGACTGGCAAAAATAAGCGCGTAGGTGTAAGCTCGGCTCGGCTCAATCCTGCGGCGCGGCGCGGCGAGGCGGCGGAGGAGGAGTGCGCGAGGGCCTCTTCTCTTCTCAAGCTCCAATAGCATGTAGAAGAGAAATCCTTATAAACCACTTCAACTCTCCTTCCACTTCCGGGGTGGGACTAAACTTCCCACCACACCTAGTGCCATATAACCCACATGGGCCCTTAGAGATTTTTCAGAAATTGCAATATGGGCCTAGAGCCCATCTCAGATTTCAGCAATTATGTCATTGAAAAAAGCAACTTGAGCCGGCAATTCCTGTTTCGTGATTGGAACATTGGACAGGCAAAATCTACAGTATCTGCTACAGCTGCTAGTGCTATCAACTCCAGCCTCCATATTGATGCTCTGCAGAATCGTGCCTGTCCAGAGACTGAACATGTTTTCAATGATGCATTCTGGGAGGGCTTTGATGCTGTCATCAATGCACTTGATAATGTCAATGCTAGGATCTACGTACGTGGACATGGGATGCCTGTACTTCCAGAAACCACTCTTGGAATCTGGAACGCTGGGTCCGAAATGAAATACACAGATGGTGATTCCTCACCTTACTAAAAACTATGGAGCTTCACGAGATAGATCCTCCGGAGAAACAGGCACCAATGTGCACAGTTCATTCTTTTCCGCGCAATATTGACCATTGTCTAATGTGGGCTCGCTCAGAGTTTGAGCTGGTAGAGAAAACTCCAAATGAAGTGAACTCATTTATGTCTAACCCTGCTGAATGTGCTGCTGCTATGAAAAAGGCAGGTGATGCTCAAGCCAGGTAATTATTGGAGCCTGTACGTGAATGCCTTGACAAGGAGCGATGTGATAAATTTGAAGACTGCATAGCCTGGGCAAGATTGAAGTACGATTTATCTCTCTACTACATTCCCCTTTGAATTCAACAATTTGTTATTGGCTTTGTTCTGCTTTCTTTTTGAAGTTAAAATGGTTTCACTTTGATTATATTGCCAACAAATATGACAGTATCTTTTGTGCTCCAGATGCCATGTAATAACATCTGTTTTCTTTTGCCAGGTTTGATCGTGTGAAGCAGCTAACATTCACATTTCCTCAAGATGCTGCCACTAGCACTGGTGCTCCTTTCTTGTCTGCCCCTAAGTGTTTCCCTCCCCCGGTGCAATTCTCAGCTGTTGATCCATCTCACATTCAATTTATACTGGCTGCTTCCATATTGAGAGCGGCGTCTTTTGGGATCCCCATACCGGACTGGGTAAATAACATGGGTAATTTGGCCGATATAGTAAGTAAGGTTGCAGTGCCTGAATTTGAGTCAAAGAGTGGGGTTAAGATTGAAACAGATGACAAGGCTACTAACCTCCAGTGCCTCAGTTGACGATGCTGCTGTTATCTAAGACCTTTTAACCAAGCTGGGAGCATGTGCCAAGAAACTACCTTCAGGATTCCAAACGAAGCCTATTCAGTTTGAGAAGGTTGGCCTCTTTTTAACTACTTCTGATGTGTTAGAATAGGACTTTTTTTCTTTGCCCTGTCTGTTTACAAAAATCCTTGCTCGTTTCACACTAGAAAGCAAACATACATCACTAATGCATAGGTGCATATTTGGTAAGAAAAAGCATCAACAGGGACTATGTGATTCAGTCACATTTCTTTCTGCTATGCATTGAGTTTGAGTTATAGAACTTAGTTGCTAGTACGGAAAGTCACAGGAGCGCTCGTCCTCGTTTGGTCTCGGTATCGTGAGTTGTTGGACATCTTCGAGATCTGACACGGTTTCGATTGTGTGACAGTGCTGCTTTTAATACGTTAACGGGTGGATAACTTAGCGCTGTAACATCGTTTGGATGGTCGTTCGATTTTGACGGAGAGCTGCGTCTTGTACCCGCGGCCCAGTTTGACGCGGATCACAGGACTGCGCACAGTGAAAATTTCCTTTTCGAAATCCCTTGCCCAGAAGGCCGTTGTTCCGTACGTCGCTCGCCGTGTTGAGAATGCTGGCCAGCGTTTCTACAAGTGCAGAAACGTAAAATCCTCTAAAGTCTAAACCTTGCAGATCTCGTCTTCTTCTTCTTTTTTTTAACGAAGGCAAAAGATTTGTCTCTTCAATTAAATAAGGGAGAGAATAGTTTAGAGTTTTTTTACAACGCACTCACAAATGCGGCATGGCAATTACTTGGACACTATGATGTTCTCTAGTTTCTTTGCACCGGCGGTCACCCAAAGTTTTGCATCTTCTAAAATGTTGGTAAGAAGAATCGTCGGCGGTGCGCTTTTGTGACAGAAAACGCGGGCGTTTCTCTCGTTTCAAATTACCCAAGAAACGAGCATGGTGAGGGTCTGAGGGAGGCCATCTCATCTTCTTTTCATCCCATCCAGTTAGTTAATTACGTGTGCTTCCCCATCGACCGGCCAGCAGGAAGTGGATGCGATCTATTCAGGTAGCAGCAGTCATACGCCGGTCATCCGGTGGCGGCCCCTATCCAGGAACAGTCACAGGCAGATATGTTGCAGGCGCAGGAAGACACGTTTCATGCTTTGTGTAGATGCAAATGAACAATGGCTCAGTATGTCAGATTGTTGGTCTCTTCCGGATATAAGGCTACGGTGCACACCGGACCAGAGTGGAATTTGCATGCGATAGGTAATATGGCAGACCGTTCATGTTGCTGTGGAGGATCTGGCACACGAGAAAAGATTGTAGTTCATCACAAGCCTGCACCTCCAATTCGTGCTTCTAAACGCTTCCTACATAGCCATGTTCAGTCTATTTTAGCACTCGAACAGACCCCGAATAAGACCCTATTAAAGGTAAGGTTGTTGTTTTTGAGAGTGCCCCGTGCCTGATAGCACCAACAATTATACCTGTTATACACACGGCTACATGGGAGAAACCAGATGATCATTTTTTTTAGAAAAGAGATGATCATTGGCTGAAGTTAAACACTAATGGATCGTTCGTAGCGGCAGATGGTACAACATGAAGTGGTATGATTCTGCGTGATCACTTGGGAGATATTATTTTCAGCTTCTGTCTTCATCTATTACTTTTTTTTTTTTGAAACGGGCTGTCTTCATCTATTACACTACCAAGACGCTCTTAAGGCTGAATTGTGTGCTATTTGGGAGGGCTTTTTGCTAGCATTACAGTAGAGTAATCAACATATTATCATTGAGTCTTGACGGTTTGGAGGTCATTGAAAAAATCAATGAATACACTATGCTCCTTAATTTTTGAGGCTTCATAGTCAGTTTATGTTTTCAATTTAAAATTAGTCATCCTTTGACCGGGCCAACGACATTCCTTTACTTAAGAAGCTCTTCATTTGATTGAGATATTCAGTTTCGGATTTGGCTCACGATTTTGACCAGGTGAATAAATTTTAAAAATCACTCAACAACAACCGGGCCATAAAAATATATCAGTGCCGCGATACTCTCATCACCTAGAAAAAAGAAATGACAATATATTGTGTTGTGGCACCAGTAATTCTTTTGATTCACTATACTTCCTAATTTTAGAGCTCTCCTATTCGAATGAGCTATTTAATTTTGGATTTGGTTCACCATTTTGATAGTGTGAACGAATTTTCAAATCAATTAATAGCAACCGGCCATTAAAAAGATATCAACCCCGTGCATCCTCTTGCCACCGAGAAAAAAAATTCAATAGACTCTGCTAAATACCAGACGTTACGCTAGTAAGGAACAGATCTGAACGATTTCTAAATTTCTTCGATCACCCTCGCTCGCGAGCTTTCCTTTCTATTTTTTATACGTGGGTATGTGGACGAAGAAAGAGCGCATCGCTGCATGCTTATGCCTCAAAAATGCATGCATGCATGTAAGATAAATTTGCTAGACGTGGTGCGCTCCGTCTAGTGTCCGAACACCGTGGCGAAGGCGCATCCTCTTCATTTACCCACCAGTTAGTGGTGAACGCATGGGCCACGTTTGACGCAATGAGGCGGAGCCGCACACTCCGGTGTTGGTGCGAGTGAATGGCAACCCTTGGCGTAACTGCGTCATGATGTGTCAGGTTTCGACCACAACGGACCGTCGCTCGATTTGATATCGACGGGCAAAGTTGAGGGCACGGGTTCCGACAAGGAATAGTAGGGCATGAGAGACGACGACACTACAAGTCTCGTGAGCCAGTTCATGTCCCATGTCCTCGTCTACTTAGCTGGAGGCCGTATCTCCACTCCGAGGGACTCAACCGGCGCCGGACATGGACACGATCGGAACAACAAGAACAGTCGCCCGCGATTAGGCTTGCATTGTATGTAATTGTATGAATTTAATTATTTAAAAATAAGATATCTAGTTATGGAAATGATTTTTTATATGTTGACCGATCATTGTCTATGGACGCGTCCAAAAATGTGGGCAGGCGTTTAAGGCGAATTTTATGAGTTGTGGTTGTAGATGTTCTAAGAGAATCTATAGCCGCGATGGACAAATATGGCCCCACAAACGCCCGCGGAAGCGCCCGGGCGCGTCACTGACCGGACACTTCTCAAATCGCGTCGTCCATATTTGTGTATCTCAT
This sequence comes from Triticum aestivum, assembly GCF_018294505.1. NCBI lineage: Eukaryota > Viridiplantae > Streptophyta > Magnoliopsida > Poales > Poaceae > Triticum > Triticum aestivum. Next base: position 37,800,067 of record NC_057794.1, read on the forward strand.
ATCCAAACCCCTATGTCCATACTAAACCATCCAACGTTGATCAAACTAAATAGATCAGCTGACTGGACATAGAATAGCACAATAGTTCACCAAAAGATCATGAACGAATGTTCAAAGGACCACCAAAGTTCACAGAAACAACAGACAACTTTAAACTACATCTAAAACTTGAAACTAAATTGAACTTCACCACTTTCGGGCCGCTCCTTTCCCCTTTCGGTCGCGGCGCAGCTGTAGCTGTCGGCGGCTGGTGGAGGATCATCGGATTCGTCGGACAAGGAGCCGTGGTCGTCCGACGACGAGGAGGAGGAGACGATGACGAGGCCCTTGAGGCGCTGGACGCCCCGGTCCTGCTGGCACCTGAGCTTCGCCAACCGAGCAGCCTCCGTCGCCTTCTCCTTGGCCTCCCGCTCAGACTGCTCGATGGCAAGCCAGAGAGCCTTCGCGTTCTTCCGGCGGAGCCGCCGAGCGCCCGTCTCCGCCATCGTAAGCGATCAACAGTAGACCCATGCGAGCCGCTCGTCCTCGTCGGGCTCCACCTGTAACCCGCGATGGCGGCGGACAAAGCTCTCCGATGCGTGCCTTTCCCTTGCACACCGACTCTCGCGCGGGCGGCAGGCGCCACCGACTCCGGCGTGCGCGTCCGGGCCAGCGGGGCTGGCCGGATTGGGGATATATGTGGGACAAAGTGGGGTCGGGATGGGCTGGAGTGATGTGGCGGAAGTGCCCAGACTCATCATATCCGCCCCATATTTTAGGCTGGATATGAGGGTTGCCGGATAGCCCGAGTTTTTGATGTCCGTTTAAGACGTCCGGACGGGCCGTCCGGACATTTGAGACCGGTTTAAAACGTCCGATTGTAGATGCTCTAATAACTCAAATCCATTCGTCATTCCCAGGTATTTCTAAAAGAAGGAAACACCATTCTCCTCCATGCCCGCGTCCTTCGGAGCATGTCTCCGTTGGTAGGGACACGCACACCCGACGTGTCGCACTCCATTTTTTATGGGATCGCAGGCCGCCAGTTTCCTACCTTTTTTTTTGTTACCGCGAATCACAGCCGTGACATTCGTTTCTCTCGGTGTCGATCCCGTAGCGGCACATCCGCCATGACTCCGTCATGTACCATTGGTCCACATTCTCGCCGTCACAGGACCCACACACAGTGTTGCCTGTTGCGACAGCGCTCGACCTGTACCTGCGTGACACATAGCGTGAGCACGCGCGCCTGTCCGCTAAATCGCCGCACTCCTTTCTCCCTTGTTGCTAGTAGTAATCTACTCTCCACTTCTGCCCAGATACATTGAGGATAAGTAACTTCACAGTTCTTCGAGAACGAGTTTTTTTTATGCTCCCCTCCACCTATCCTTCCATGTTGGTGTATATTCTATTTGTGTGTGTTTCTGTTTTTTCTGCTGGCACCGTAAAGATGTTTTCATATGTGATTGCCTGTGTCAAATAGCTGTTGTTGACTTTGTTATATATTATATGAGGCATAAGGAATGCAATTCTAGATTATGGGAATCTGTTAATTTCAGTTCTCAAAATATCTTCTGGCAAACCACTGTAAAAGGACAGAAATAATCAAATATTTATAGCTGATCCTCTTTCTTCACTAATTCTGGTTACATGACATTTTTCTTTTGTAGGATGATGATACAAATCTCCACATGGACTTGATTGCTGGTCTTGCTAATATGCGTGTGAGAAACTATGGTATTCAAGAGGTCGACAAGCTGAAGGCGAAGTTCATTGCAGGAAGAATCATTCCAGCTATTGCAACTATGACGGCCATGGCCACATGCCTTGTGTGCCTTGAGCTTTACAAGGTTCTGGCTGGTGATCACCCAGTTGAAGACTACCGCAAATACGTTTGCCAACCTGGCACTACCAATGTTTTCCATGGCTCAACCTGTTCCACCCAAGGTGGTGAAGGATCAAGACATGAGATGGACAGTGTGGGACCGATGGTCTATCAAGAGCAACATTACTCTCGCCAGAACTACCTAAGTGGTTAAGCGACAAGGGCCTGACTGCTTACAGTGTCTCTTGTGGCACATCCTTGCTGTACCAACACCATGTTCCCAACGCACAGGGATCTAGGTAGATGTTCCAGCATACAGGAAGCATTTTGATTTCGTTGTGGCTTGCAAGGATGACAACGGGAACGACATTTATCTCTTATCTCCATTTACATCTGATAGGCAGGCGCTGTCACTGTATTGTGAGGATAGATGACTAGTGTGCAAAGAATTCCTGTGGAGAGATGTTTGAAACATTCCTACTTCCTACTCTTGGTCGGTTCGGTTTCTTTTTGCATTGGTAGCAATCCATAGCGTTTTGTGTGGGTCCTTCCGCTCTGTTGTTGCATGCCAAGTATTTGCAGGTGTGCGATGCTGTCTGATATTTTGATGAATGAACCATAGCCTGTTATCCACTGGGTAGCATTGGATTGATATTTTGGGGTTGCTTGAAGATGTGTTCGTCGAGTCATTACAATTGTTACCTCATACATCAGTACCTCACTGCAACCATCACTTTATTCTTCTTTGCAACTCTTTATCACTGGAGTTGAGCTATGAACATATTGTTGTTGTGGTTAAGCAAAATTGTATCTAGCAGTTTGGAAGAAAAAAAGAATCAACTTGGCTGATCCCTTTTCATTGCTTCGACATAACGGAAATACAATTCGTAGCCAGCCAGTTCAAAGCGACGTTCAGGAAGCAGGAAAGGGAAAAGAGCTGAGTTGCTACATGTGCCAATCGAAACACATGCTATGGAGCGAAAACTTAATGGCAACAAATGCTCCCCTTGGCCGACACCACCCCTCGGGAGGCGGCAGACCAAGGCGGTGGGGAGGTGCGGCAGTGTTGGTGGTGGCTGGATGCGGCAGCGGCGGTGACGTGATTTGGCTGCGGGGGGCTGTGGGAAGGAGGCGGTTGGGCGGCGAGGGGTGGATTGGCGTTTTTGGGCAGCAACCTTCCAATATATGCAGCCGGTTGTGCCCTGTTTTTGGGCTACCCAAAAACGTTTTTGACCATGCTGAAGTTTTTGGGCAGCTATTGGAGAGGTTTTTTGGCCTCCAAAAGCCGCAAAAGGCAGTGTTGCCCTATTGTTGGAGACGCTCTTATGAGCATGGTTACTATATCCAGTTTTGCATGGCATGCACAATTTTAGATTGTCAATTTGACTACTGAAACATGTCTTACACGCCATTAAAAATATATCCTTAGATTCGCTACCGAATGAAGCTTTAAAGTATTTTGTTTTTGTTTTTATAGGATCATTCGACATGAAGGTAAATGTGTAGATCAGCATTGCATCGTATGCACTTTTTTTCCTACGCAGAAAGGTACACTGAAACATTAGTTACAAAAACGGTGATCCATACAATGGTCTAGAGGGAGAAATTCATAAAGAAATGGAATGTATACACACGAAAGTCCATATAAAACGGCAAAAACACACCGTTTCGTAAGTAAATCCCCACAAAAGACAAAGCAGAGGGGGAAACCTCATCGTAACCCCCCGCTCCCTCAGCCCCCCCCCCCCCCCCCGGCACAATGATGCATCCATCTATTTCCCCTTTAGCCCACGGTTTTAACGCCGCATGCAAATCCACCCTCGTCCTCGTCGTATCTCAGATCTCATCCTCACCACATCAAGACATACCCCTCTCATTGCCGCTGCAGCCCCCCCCCCCCCGGCTGCAAAGGCGATTGTGGGCGTGATATCGCCCCCGGCTGTAGGATCGAAAGTATGTCTAGAGGGGGGGTGATTAGACTACTTGACCAAATAAAAACTTAACCTTTTCCCAATTATAGTTCTTGGCAGATTTTAGCTATTGTAGGACAAGTCAAGCAATCATCACACAATTCAAGCAAGCATGCAAAGAGTATATTGGCAGCGGAAAGTAAAGCATGCAACTTGCAAGAATGTAAAGGAAAGGGTTTGGAGAATTCAAATGCAATTGGAGACACGGATGTTTTTCCCGTGGTTCGGATAGGTGGTGCTATCCTACATCCACGTTGATGGAGACTTCAACCCACGAAGGGTAACGGTTGCGCGAGTCCACGGAGGGCTCCACCCACGAAGGGTAATGGTTGCGCAAGTCCACGGAGGGCTCCACCCACGAAGGGTCCACGAAGAAGCAACCACCCACGAAGGGTCCACGAAGAAGCAACCTTGTCTATCCCACCATGGCCATCGCCCACGAAGGACTTGCCTCACTAGCGGTAGATCTTCACGAAGTAGGCGATCTCCTTGCCCTTACAAACTCCTTGGTTCAACTCCACAATCTTGTCGGAGGCTCCCAAGTGACACCTAGCCAATCTAGGAGACACCACTCTCCAAGAAGTAACAAATGGTGTGTTGATGATGAACTCCTTGCTCTTGTGCTTCAAATGATAGTCTCCCCAACACTCAACTCTCTCTCATAGGATTTGGATTTTGTGGAAAGAAGATTTGAGTGGAAAGCAACTTGGGGAAGGCTAGAGATCAAGATTCATATGGTAGGAATGGAATATCTTGGTCTCAACACATGAGTAGGTGGTTCTCTCTCAGAACATATGAGTTGGAATTGTGTATGTGTTCTGATGGCTCTCTCCACGAATGAAGAGGAGGTGGAGGGGTATATATAGCCTCCACACAAAATCCAACCGTTACACACAGTTTTCCAATCTCGGTGGGACCGAATCAACAAACTCGGTCGGACCGAAAAGGTAAACCTAGTGACCGTTAGAGATTTTCGGTGGGACTGACATGCAACTCGGTAGGACCGATATGGTTAGGGTTTGGGCATAACGTAATCTCGGTGAGACCGATTACACAAACTCGGTGAGACCGATTTTGGTAATTAGCTAACCAGAGAGTTGGTCAGGCAAACTCGGTGGGACCGATTTGCTCTTTCGGTGAGACCGAAAAGTTACAAAAAGGAAACACTGAATTTACATTGCAATCTCGGTGGGAACCGATCCGCTCTTTCGGTGAGACCGAAAAGTTACGAAAGGGAAACAGAGAGTTTGCAATCCCATCTCGGTGAGACCGAGATCCCTATCGGTAGAACCGAATTGCTTAGGGTTTGGCAGTGGCTTATGACAAGTGAAACTCGGTGGCGCCGGATAGAAAGAATCGGTAGGACCGAGTTTGGCTTAGGGTTTAGGTCATATGTGGATATGGGAAAGTAGTTGAGGGTTTTGGAGCATATCACTAAGCACATGAAGCAAGAGGCTCATTAAGCAACACCTCATCCCTCCTTGATAGTATTGGCTTTTCCTAAAGACTCAATGTGATCTTGGATCACTAAAATATAAAATGAAGAGTCTTGAGCTTTTGAGCTTGAGCCAATCCTTTGTCCTTAGCATTTTGAGGGTTCCACTTTCACATCCATGCCATGCCAATCATTGAGCCTTCCTGAAATAGTCATCTTGGAATAGCATTAGCTCAATGAGCTATATGTTGTTATGAATTACCAAAACCACCTAGGGATAGTTGCACTTTCAATCTCCCCCTTTTTGGTAATTGATTACAACATATAGATCAAAGCTTCGACAAATGATAATAAGCATGAAATATATCGTCGCTTTGAGAAGTATGTGACAAGTAAGAGCTCCCCCTAAATTTATGCATATTTAAAATTTGCTTTGGACTGCAAATGCACAAAGAGTTAGAGTCATGGGTTACTCTTCCATGTCATCTTGGTGGAGCGCTTAAAATGATAAGAATGAAATACATGCACTCATCACCAAGAATAGTGAATGATCACATAAGATAGATAAGATGATAATATTAAGAAAACATTAAGTGTAGCTTATGATCAAACACATGATCATCAATGTCTCACGAGCAATGACATAGTATCTCACACAAAAGCAAACAAAGTTCGAAAACCCACCAAATAAAGCAAGAGAGAAAAAAGCAACACACTCTCTCTCGAAGCCTATGATCTATACATTTTTCTTCCCCTTTGGCAACAAGTTACCAAAAAGTTCCTAGAAAATGCATAGTGCTAGATCGACGCTCAGGCTTGATCTTCTGGTGGTGGTGGAGTCTGGAGCACTCCAAGGACGAAGCCTTCTGTAGACGTGGTCGGAGTCGAGGCTGAAGTGGACGCTGGAGCTGGTGGAACTGAGGCTGTAGCTGGTGCAGAAGTGGTGGCTCTGGTGTCAGCAATTGGCACTGCATGTGATCTCTGAGCTCTTGGCACTCTGGCAAATGCATCAGTTGTAGTCTTGCCTCTCCTCTCCTGCATGTCATCCTGAAGTTGTTCCACTGCAGAATGAATCTCTGTTACTTTGGCATCCAAGTCATAGAACTTTTGTTCCATGATCCTCTCTAAGCTCTGCTGATTCTGAGTGAGGGTGGCCAGTCCTTGCTCAATCCTCAGTGTGGATGCAATCAAGTAACCAAGCTGCTCTTGTTTGGTTTTCAAGAAATACTCAGATGCCTCCTCTTGAGTTGGCATCTTGGCAGCTTTCTCCTTCCTTGCCTTCTCCTTCTTTGCATGTGCTTGTGCAGATGATGGTTCATTCTCATTCATGACAACTTGATTATCTTCAAAATCTGGACGGATGGGCAGGTGTTCCTTGTCCAATAAGTATATGTCTGTGCCCATCTTGGAGTTGATTAACTCCTGAATTTGTGGGGCATATCCACAACTCCTCTTCTGATCAGTTGCTGTCCTCTTAATGGTCTCTACCATGAGGCTCATCACTTTGAACTTCTGTGGCGCATCAAATATATGAAGCAAATTGATTGCATGGCCTCTGATCATCTTGTGATCACCTGACTTGGGCAATAAGGTGTGCCTAAGGATCCAGTTGATAGTTGGCAGCCCTGACAGAAGATAATGCACTGAGCCAAACTTAAAAGTATCAAGTGCTTCATTTGGAATTTCCTTGTACATGTTGGACATAGAGTTGTGGTCCATCTTCTTCTTGGCGTATACATCCAAGTCATCTTCCTGCTCTTCTGGGGCATTGATCAGCTGAGCCCATTCAGCAACTGTAGATTGGTACCTCGTACCTTCAGACATCCAAGTTATCCTACCATCTGGATAGAAGTGTGCCGTGGAGTAGAATTGCATAATAAGTTCCTCGTTCCACTTTGTGAGCTTCTGCCCAACAAAGTCTGCTACTCCACAAGCATTGAAGCTGTCTTGCACTCCAGGATAGTGCTCTTCATTATCCTTGATGTACTCCCAATCAACCCATCTCATGTCACAAACTATGGGCTTCTTGTCCAAGAAAACTGTCTCATAGAAGTCCTGTTGTTCCTTAGTGTGAAACCTGTAATCAACAGCAGTTCTTCTCCTTGAAGCATACGGATCTGCTTCTCTCCACTTCCTCAGCCCTGAGTCTCTTCTGAACTTCATGTCCTCAGCCACAGGATGAGCATCATTGTGGTCTGGGATCTTGGGCTTGAGCTTTCTTAGAACATGCTCTTCATCATCTTCTTCAGCAGCTTCAGGCATTGGGGCCTTGTTCTTTTCAGTTGCAGGTATGCTCCTCATATTTCTCTTTGGAGCTGTCTTGACCTTTGATGCAGCCTTGGGTGCTTCCTTGGGCTTAGATGCAGTAGCCCCTGATTTGATAGCATCACCCATTAGCTTGGGTGCCTTAGGTGCTGGTGCAGCAACCTCTTCTTCTTCCTCTTCTTCCATGATGGAAGCCTTTCCAAGCACTCTGGCTATTGTCTTCTTGACCCTTTCCTTCCTTTTCTTTCCTTCAGCAGCAACTGGCTCTATGGTTGCAGGCTTTTCAGGAATCTGAGTTGAGGCTCTGGCCTTTGGCATAGGCTGCCTACCTGTTGGCCTTTTGATTTTCAATCCTGGCTTTGTGCCTTGAGCTGAGCCATGTTCCTTCTCGAGCACTACTCTCTTTGAAGTTGCTTCCTCTTCTGCCACATAGTCCTCATCCTCTGATTCTGAGGTTCTCTTCTTCCTTTGTCTTGTGGCAGCTTTTGGCAGATTGCTAGGGGTGCTCCTGCTGCCTTCATCTGAAGAACTTGAGGGACTAGTGTCCTCACTCATCTGCACTGGCTGTTCTGACATGTTCTGGCTATCACTTTGGTCTGACATGATGAACAAGCTGACTGCTGACCCTGTGAATAGTTTATAGATGAGGTAGAGTGGATGAGCATCACAAAATGCAGAGATTTTTGCAAAAGAATGATTCAAAATCTTAGTTTTAGTTTCCCACTGAAATCATCTCGGATCTACCGATTTTAAACTCGGTGATACCGAAGCAGTTTTGGAACCTAAACTAGTGAACTCGGTCAGACCGAGTCACAGTTCGGTGGCACCGAGACTGCTAGGGTTTCACAAAGTTCCAAAATCGGTCACACCGATAAGTAATTCTCGGTCAGACCGAGTCTCACTTGTGCAATGGCATAAGCCAAATCGGTGGGATCGAGTTTTTCAACTCGGTGGGTCCGAGATGGTTTCGGCGGAAACCTAACCCTAAAATTTTCGAATTAAACCTAATCTACGAGTTCATTGACTGGATAGAAGTTTAACAAACGTGGCAAGAATCATGATGATCACAATGTGCTAAGAATCGGATTGGGGAATAGCACAAAGATCGAGTCCATACCCTAGTTCGGCGGAGACTCGCTACGGCGGCAACGGCGGGGTTGAATTTCCGTTGACGGCGACGGAGAACAGCGACTGGAGGCGGCTGGCGGCGAGGAGATGATCCGGAGACCAAGTTGGCAGAGCAGGCTATCGCGCGGGCGAAGGGGTTCGGAGAAATTTCCAAATTTTTGCTCGTGACTATATATAGCCCGACCCTGTCGGTGTGACCGAGTGGAACAACACGGTGGCACCGAGATGCAAAACTGTATACAGTTGTTGCAACTCGGTGTGACCGAGTTGTTCAAATCGGTTGCACCGAGATCGAAAACCTAGATCAACTTAATGATCTCGGTAGGACCGAAAGTAGGGTATCGGTCAGATCGAGAATCATAAAGAGGTTTTGGAAGTTTAAGTCTATGACGAATCGGGGACTCCGAGCGCTCCTCACACAAAGTGGTTCGAATCTGACTTGATCAAATTTTGTGATGTAGCATGAATAGAGTTTGAGACGAGAAAAGCATAGATAGCTAGAGGAGGTTCTTAGGCATTCTTGTCCATCCACTTGGCAAAAGGAAATAAAACCAAACAATCAAAACAACAAGTGGATGTCCTCGAATGAGTAAAATATGCAACCAGCATGCTCACACAATAAGATGGCAAATGAAATATGTGACAAGGCATGCACAACCAATTCTAGCATCTATCAAGCAATTTGCGATGACAAGGTCATCTATATATGAGTATATTGACTTAGGAGTCAAGTGAGAACACTTGATCATAGGTCATACTCATCGTTTAAGCTCAAGTGGGGTTACCACTTTTACATAAAGCATTATTGTGTTCACATCTTTAGAGTTGCTTTAGCTCAAGTCTTAGAGTAAAGCTCCCCCTAGATGTGATATCCCCCCTTAGAGGGATGAACTAACCTCGGGTTTTGTCGATGATGACTTCATGTAGATGTTGAAGATGTGGATGCTCAAGTTGATGTAGATCACTTGGAGCTATCCATTTGAGTGAATTGCACTTTCAATACCTACATGGGTTAGTCCCACAAGGAACAAACAAGGATATCCATAGACATAGAGTGATGCACACACAAGATGATGTCCATGAAAACTTTTAGGTTACCTTGTCCCTTGTCTTACCAACAAGAGGGTTTGCGACTCCTTGAACTAGTGCAAGATGTGGAAGTTGATTGCACTTGTTCTTGCCAAAATGATAAGAGTGAAGTATGTTGGCGGAGTCACCCTCAAGAACTCTCTAGTTCTTCTTCTTTTGGATCCACACCATCTTGATGGGAATCCTTGGAGTTGTAGTCGTACTTGATGAAGTGGAACTTGAAGTAGTCTTGGGAATCCACTTGACTAAGGTCTTAGGAGCTTCTTCAAATGCATCAATTTCTTCTTGAAGCTTGTCCTTGCCTTTTTGCTTGTAGTCTTGTGGTGGAAGATCATCTTGAGCTTGTGTCCCCTTGAAAGAAGTATCATACTTCTCTTGTTGAGGAACAAACTTTGTCTTGGGGTATTGATCTTCTTCCCACTCAACTCCATTGGCATTGAACTTTCGTTCAAAACCAACACCTTGATTCTTCCGGTGCATTCCTTGCTTGCGCACAATTTCCTCGAATTGCTTACTCCCGGCAAGGCTTTTGTACACTCCTTTCTCTATAATTCCCTTCAATAAGCTATTTTCTTGCTCAAGTGTAACTTGGCTAAGAGAATCATTAGTGGAATCAAGAGAACTACTAGAAGCAACAATATTGGATTTAGCATGATCATTGTTACTGCTAGAGGAAGAATCTTTCTTGTTCTTGTTACTAGACTTGGCTTGAGGCATGTAAATGGATAAGAGTAAACGCTTGGCAATGTAAGAAGAACTTTTGTTGTGGAGATCATCATTGATTGCTTTTAAGAACTCATGCTCTTGCTCAAGATTGAGCTTTTCAAAGCGTAATTTCTCATGAGCTCTTAAAAGTTCTCGATGATCTTCGAAGATAGTTTCATGAGCTAACTTAAGAGTGTTTAGTTCTTTAGTTAGAGCCTCAATCTTCTCCTTATCATTGGCATTCGTTTTATCTTGATTAGCATGATTAATTGACGTTTCATCATAGTATTCATCACTAGAGTTGTCAACAAGCAAATCATCACCTAACAAGTCATCTTCATCACTATTAAAATCAACATACTCGGGATGTGTTACCTTAGGACCTTTGGCCATGAAGCATCTTCCAATTCCTTCATTTGGTGAGTCAAATATGTCGTAGGAGTTGGTTGACACAAGTGCTAGACCGGCAACACCTTCATCTTGAGTATCTTCGGAGTCGGAGTGATAACTTCTCTCGGAGTGGCTGTCGGAGTCGGAGCCGGATACCCATTCACCAACATGAGCTTGATGTCTTCGTTTTGTGTAGCTCCTTGATGATTTTTCCTTCCTTTCCGAATCCTTGCTTCTCCGTGAGTATCTTCGTTCATAACGATCATCTCTACTCCTTCTCTCTCTTGGTGGTGATTCTTTGCTTCTTCTTTTTGGAGAATCTTCTCTTCTCTTGTAGGGAGCCGTACACTCATTGGAATAGTGTCTGGGTCTTCCACAACCATAGCAGTTTCGCTCTCGACTAGAAGATCTTTTGTCATTGTAGGACCTTGACTTGAAGCTTCTATCTTTGCTTCTACTCTTGTAGAACTTGTTGAAGTTCTTCACCATTAAGCTCAATTCTTCATTGAAGTTTTGTTTCTCACTTGATGATGTAGGGGCTTCACATGAGGCTTTGTAGGCACCACTTGATTTGTTGTGAAGTTCCTCTTTATCCTTAAGTGACATCTCATGAGCAACAATTCTTCCAATCACCCCCGTTGGCTTGAGATCTTTGTAATTGGGCATCATTTGGATCAATGTGCACAGGGTATCATATTTTCCATCCAAGGCTCTTAGAATCTTCTTGATGATGAATCTATCGGTCATCTCTTCACTTCCTAAGCCGGCAATCTCATTTGTGATGAGAGCAAGCCTAGAGTACATTTCAGCGACACCTTCACCATCTTTCATTTTGAACTTGTCAAGTTGACTTTGAAGCACATCCAACTTGGATTCCTTGACGGAGTCGGTACCTTCGTGCATATCAATCAAAGTGTCCCAAATTTCCTTTGCATTCTCAAGACGGCTGATTTTGTTGAATTCTTCGTGGCACAATCCGTTGAAGAGAATATCACAAGCTTGAGCATTGTATTGCAACATCTTCAACTCATCCGCGGTAGCTTCACGGTTTGGTTCTTTCCCATCAAAGAAGTCACCTTGCAAACCAACACACACAATAGCCCAAACGGCGGGGTTATGTCCAAGAATATGCATTTTCATTTTATGCTTCCAACTAGCAAAATTAGTACCTTCAAAGTAAGGACCTCTACAGTGATAATTTCCCTCGCTAGACGCCATACTCTCCTAGGTTGTGAAATCAAGGCTATGACTACCAAAAACTATGGAGCTCAAAGCAAATGGAGACCAAAGGTCTGATACCACTTGTAGGATCGAAAGTATGTCTAGAGGGGAGGGTGATTAGACTACTTGACCAAATAAAAACTTAACATTTTCCCAATTATAGTTCTTGGCAGATTTTAGCTATTGTAGGACAAGTCAAGCAATCATCACACAATTCAAGCAAGCATGCAAAGAGTATATTGGCAGCGGAAAGTAAAGCATGCAACTTGCAAGAATGTAAAGGGAAGGGTTTGGAGAATTCAAACGCAATTGGAGACACGGATGTTTTTCCCGTGGTTCGGATAGGTGGTGCTATCCTACATCCACGTTGATGGAGACTTCAACCCACGAAGGGTAACGGTTGCGCGAGTCCACGGAGGGCTCCACCCACGAAGGGTAATGGTTGCGCGAGTCCACGGAGGGCTCCACCCACGAAGGGTCCACGAAGAAGCAACCACCCACGAAGGGTCCACGAAGAAGCAACCTTGTCTATCCCACCATGGCCATCGCCCACGAAGGACTTGCCTCACTAGCGGTAGATCTTCACGAAGTAGGCGATCTCCTTGCCCTTACAAACTCCTTGGTTCAACTCCACAATCTTGTCGGAGGCTCCCAAGTGACACCTAGCCAATCTAGGAGACACCACTCTCCAAGAAGTAACAAATGGTGTGTTGATGATGAACTCCTTGCTCTTGTGCTTCAAATGATAGTCTCCCCAACACTCAACTCTCTCTCATAGGATTTGGATTTTGTGGAAAGAAGATTTGAGTGGAAAGCAACTTGGGGAAGGCTAGAGATCAAGATTCATATGGTAGGAATGGAATATCTTGGTCTCAACACATGAGTAGGTGGTTCTCTCTCAGAACATATGAGTTGGAATTGTGTATGTGTTCTGATGGCTCTCTCCACGAATGAAGAGGAGGTGGAGGGGTATATATAGCCTCCACACAAAATCCAATCGTTACACACAGTTTTCCAATCTCGGTGGGACCGAATCAACAAACTCGGTCAGACCGAAAAGGTAAACCTAGTGACCGTTAGAGATTTTCGGTGGGACTGACATGCAACTCGGTAGGACCGATATGGTTAGGGTTTGGGCATACCGTAATCTCGGTGAGACCGATTACACAAACTCGGTGAGACCGATTTTGGTAATTAGCTAACCAGAGAGTTGGTCAGGCAAACTCGGTGGGACCGATTTGCTCTTTCGGTGAGACCGAAAAGTTACAAAAAGGAAACACTGAATTTACATTGCAATCGATCCGCTCTTTCGATGAGACCGAAAAGTTACGAAAGGGAAATAGAGAGTTTGCAATCCCATCTCGGTGAGACCGAGATCCCTATCGGTAGAACCGATTTGCTTAGGGTTTGGCAATGGCTATGACAAGTGAAACTCGGTGGCGCCGGATAGAAAGAATCGGTATGACCGAGTTTGGCTTAGGGTTTAGGTCATTTATGGATATGGGAAAGTAGTTGAGGGTTTTGGAGCATATCACTAAGCACATGAAGCAAGAGGCTCATTAAGAAACACCTCATCCCTCCTTGATAGTATTGGCTTTTCCTAAAGACTCAATGTGATCTTGGATCACTAAAATATAAAATGAAGAGTCTTGAGCTTTTGAGCTTGAGCCAATCCTTTGTCCTTAGCATTTTGAGGGTTCCACTTTCACATCCATGCCATGCCAATCATTGAGCTTTCCTGAAATAGTCATCTTGGAATAGCATTAGCTCAATGAGCTATATGTTGTTATGAATTACCAAAACCACCTAGGGATAGTTGCACTTTCACCGTCCATGGTGAACTCGGCGGAGCCGTCGCCCGCAGCTTTCCCTTCGGATCTCACCAAGGAAGGCGGTGCTACGGAGGCGGGGGGCAGGGCCGCGGAGATGGTTACAATGTCGTCGAGTGCCCACCGCGGGAGGCTGATGTCGCTACCATCAATGCTCAAGCCCTGGGGAAGCCAATGGTTGCTGCGGTGTGTTCCCGTGAACCGCCATGGCGAACCCATCGCCCCGGACACGGGATCCTCCTCGGATCAGCAATATGAGGTCAGCGAGAGGCTAAAGCTTGGCGTCGGCAAAGTGGAAGAGGCGCCGGGCACTGGCAACCCCAAAGTCGAAAAGTACCCTGAGGTCACCGAGGAGGTTTCTCCACAGCTATTGAAGGCACGCCCTGGCCGCCGCCGCCACCTTGCTATGCCATCCCACGCGGCCACGACCGTCGTGAGTGCATCGTCGCGGGCATTCGAGCGCGAGCGGAGGTCGGTCCGCGCCGATGCGCTCAACAGGCCACGATTCTCCATATCACTCTCCGCGGAGGAGATTGAGGAAGACATCTACGGCCTCATCGGCGCACTCCCATGTAGTCGCCCTCGCCGTCGGCCCCGCAAAGTGCAAAAGCAGCTCGATGTGAGTTCCCGTGCCTCCTCTAATCCCTCCCTTGACCCCCTTACATTCCAGCCCCTGCCCCTCCTCCATACGGACCCGTTTTTAATTCCATAAACGCTCCTGTCCCTAGCTGCTATTTCCTGGCGCGCGGTTATCGCGGATCAACGTGGAGTCCTACCGGGTGCCGGACAATCGCTGACCCTGTCAACTCAACAAGCGCCTCGACCCAACAGTAAGCAAGCAAAGTGGATTCGCAGATCACAATTCACCTTCAATTGGGTGCTGCCATTGTTAGCTACATAATCCATCGATTAATTGTTCAGATAGAGTCAGAGTTGGTATGTATGGATCCCACCAGGAAACTAGTTGTAAGCAGCAAGTGATGACTTGTTAGTGATTTCTAATTTTGAGTTGTACTCCGTGATATTCATTTCCGTAATAGCACTAGTGGTGGTTCGTTACTTTGGTATCATCAGCAATTGGAAGGACGTAATGTGGTGTACTAGTAATTGCATTGCTCTTGATGCTCAGTATGTTCGTTGATGCTAGTACATTCGTTCACATACATCCCTATTGGAATCTCAATGCTAGTACCAGCTTCAGTGCATACAATTTCTTGCTATTTTTTCTCTAGAAGATGTTTTTGCTAGCTAACCGCAGTGGCGAGTGCCAGTACTGCTTGGTCGCGTTGTAGCTGGTTGACATGTGGGGCCGGGACCAAAAGGTTTCGAAAACCCTAGCACCGTGTGGTCTTGCCAGAGGGTGTTGCGTAGTTCGTCACTTGTTTCCTGATTCCTCGTGGGGTTGGCGTGTCTGGGAGACCCGAGTGAGATAACTGAATGGCATACATGCATCCAAACCCTTGTGGTCCCTATCGTCGTCCTGGAGCGTCCCAGGGTTCGCTGACGCCGCATGGTCCATACGCTTTCTGGGTGTGAGTGGGGCTAATGGATGGGCACAATTCGTGCACACGTTTTTTATGGGATCAAGTCGGGTTATTTCTTTGTTCTACCAGAGAGACTATTCCTACAGTTTTCATGTCTTTTGTGACAATGCTATGTTTTGCACTTCCAAACCTATCAGATTCATTTCTTATTCGTATTCCTAATACCTTTGATTCATCTCAAGTCATTTATTGTCTATTTGAAATGATGTATTTCATAATAAATTTCCATGCAACTCGACCAAAAGATTCGTAGCATATCTCCAACCCAAAATAGGTGGCATAAATTTCAAACGATTTACCCAAAGCAATTGTTTTTTATGGCTGATGCTTATAGCTGTTGAGGAGGAACTATCGTTACAATGTCGTGCTGCAAGTGTCATCCGTAAAGCAATTTCACTCGAACTTTTTCGTGTCATCTAAGCCATTTCCACTCGATCGTTACGAGGCATCTTTTCTAATCGGATGCAGCTGTAGGCCTTGCTCATATGTCAATGGTCCAAGGACACAAGTAAATCAGGGAGACTTTTATGAGATCCCACATTTAGGTGAGATCGTGAGATCAACCTAAAAAAGGAAATCATATTTAGATTAAAAACTTCTGAATTATTTGACAACATCCACGTGGGGTATGTTTACATCTCCAAAAAATCAGATCTAAACTCAATGTACAAAATTGCTACTATTCACATTCAAATTTGTCCTTTTTTTTTCTATTAATGTAAGTTGAATTTGAAGCTGAATTTTTTTAAGGTTGTACATCAAACATTGTTGTGTGTTTAAAAAATTGAAAATATTCAAACATTTTTTTAAATGGATCTCATAGAAATCATGTAATAGATATCACAAGTATAAATGGCCATCCTTTTGGCCGGGCCTAACCAAGCCCGAGGAAGAAAATCTAGACCCGGGCCTGGCCTGGCCGTCAGGCCTACGTTTCAAGCCGAAGCCTAGCCCGTTAGAGGAAAATCCCTCCGGGCCTCGGGCCGAGCCTCTTCCCTAAACAAAATACCCAAGACCAGACCCGGCCCAATGTGTGCTTCAGGCTCAAAACTTAGGCCCATGCCCAGCCCTCGGGCAAGCCCGGGCCAAGTTGGGTCGAGCTTTTTTGGGCCGGGTCGGGTCGGGCCGGACGGGCCGGGTATCCGTTGAGCAGGTATACTCACAAGTCTCCTAAGTAGATCGGCAGTTCGGCACATGATCCCTAGAAAAAAAGTAGATCGGCACACGAGATGCCGAGCCGCCTAGGAAACCCCCTCAAAAAAAAAAAAAAAGACACTGAGGAAACCCTCGCGCATCTCCGCCGCCGACCATGGCGGGCGCTCCCGCAATCGTCGCCGCCGCCGATTCTTACGACCGCGATTGGGCGGGGCTGCCGGAGGAAATACTCCTGATGTTCATGCGGGAGCTGGAGATCCCCGACCTCGTCCGCTCAGGTGCTGTCTGCGCCTCGTGGCATGCTGCTTACCTAGCCGTCCGCCGCCATCGCTTCCCCCTTCCGATCCCCCGGAATCAGCTCCCCTGCCTGGTCTACGCATGCCGCAATTCCGCCGCAGACGGCGCCGTCGTCTGCTGCCCCTTCACCGGCGACTCCGTCCGAGTCCCCCTGCCGCAGCCCCCGCTCACCCGCCACTCCACGGTCGGCTCCGCGCACGGCTGGCTCGTCACCGCCGACGAGGCCTCCAACCTCCACCTCCTCAATCCTATCACGGGCGCCCACGTCGCGCTCCCGCCCATCGCCACTCTCCACCACGTCGAGAGCTGCACCGACGCCCAAGGCCGCCTCATGTACAACGTCTTCGACAGGGGCGATCCCGAGCCGACCCCCTTTGACGCGCGCGAGGCCAGGGACTGCATGTACCACCGTGTCACCCTCTCCTGCAGCCCGGCGGCTGGGAGCGCCTGCATCGTGCTGCTGGTGCACATGCCGATCGGCGAGCTCTCCTACGCCCCGCTCGGCGACGAGCGGTGGACCTGGATCTCGCCCGACGACCACCAGCTCATGGCCATCAGCTGGGGCTTCATGGACTCTTTCTACAATGAGGATGATGGTTTGTTCTATGTGCTTCGCAGCCACAGATCGGTTTTCACCCTCAATTTCAATGGGCCATCTCTTGTTGTCAAAAAGATCATGCGCAGAGTTAGGAAGGGGGATGATCCTTCTAGCATGTACATCATGCAAGCTCCATGGGGTGATATTTTGCAAATATGGAGGTGGAGGAGCTACGTCGATTCATCAACACCCGTGGAGCTTCCTAGAGATCTGCTGGGTCACAACGAAGATGACATAGACCGGTATATTGAGCTCAGAACAACTGAAATAGAGGTCTATAAGGTGGACCTTGAGAACCAGGCACTTGTGAAGATGACAAGCTTAGCGGATCATGCACTATTCCTTGGTTATAATAGCTCCATGTGCTTTGCCACTAAAGATTTTCCAACACTGAAGCCGAACTGTGTCTATATCACGGATGACTCTGTTGAGTATGTCAACATGTGTAAGCATAACTGGCGAGAAATCGGAGTTTGGGATATAGAAAACAAGAGTCTGCAGACTTTTGATAGTGTTTTGCTTACTAATTCCTGGATGAACTGGCCTTCTCCGGTTTGGATAACACCCTCCCTTTTCTAGTAAGTGACTTTTTATTTAGTGATGCCATTGTAGACATTGCAGACTTGTTTTGGCTTTCATTATTGTCAAATTTTTCGTTGTATTACAGCTTAACAGTTTGAGTTTTGTCCCACAACTATATCAATTCTCTCTATATATATATTAAGTTATGAACTTTTCCCTATGTATCACTGGATAATTTTTGGCTTGATTATTGTCATTTTTTTGTTGTATTACAGATTAGTAATTTGATTTTCCCCCCACAATTAAATCAATTTTCTCTATATATTAGTTCCTATGTATTAGTGGATAACAATTTTGGGTTCTGTTAACACCATTCCACTAATCTCTTGTTAGAGCCATGTAGTTTATGTAAAGACCAGTCTAATTCGCTTTTGGGACCAGAGTGAATGACAATAACTTTCTATTCGTGTTTGGCACCAAAGTGAAGGATAGTAATGACAACTTTTCATGTGATTTAACAGAACTCCACTAACATTAGGTTTTACACACCAGTATTAAGAGCTCAAAACTTGTACTCCCTCCGTTCCGAATTACTTGTCTTGGATTTGTCTAGATACGGAGGTATCTAGCACTAAAATGAGTCTAGATACATCCGTATCTAGACAAATCCAAGACAAGTAATTCGGAACGGAGGGAGTAGGAAATAACCCGTTTTTCAACTGAAATATTCTTACTATTTGAACTAGTCATCAACCAGTGCAGATGGATGTGCTAAAATTTTCAGTAATACATTAACTGTAAAGGAGGTTTACTTTAACACAAGGACATGCTTTTAAAAATTATTACATCTAAAAACTATTACCGCCACTTCCTATTATGTCCAAGTTCCGGTCCTTCCCGATTTCTTCGCACCAAGTAAATCGATCTGTTATACACTTTGGTCCTCAGCAGTAAATGGAGTTTCTTCCTTGCCACAAATGGTGTGGTTTGCAATCCAAAAAATGAACCAAAAATCCACCTGAATAGCTTATTATGGAAGAATACAGATCTTGGTATTTTCATTAAAGTAATACCAAAATGGCAGCAAAGGTCAGCATCATGGTGTCGAAAGTTTTTCTTTATAAAGGATACGTACAACAGAAGAATCCAGAGGAGATGACACCCAGCATGCTCCTCTTTCTGAAGCAAACTTCTTGTCTATGTACACAATGGTAGCATGGAATGGGCACTGGTAGTGCAATGATTCCAAGGCCTTCTACTGAGCCAGATATTTATGCAGTATGTACAAACCAAAGTATATAATACACGCTAAGCTGGTGGGGCTAGAATTGCATAACTGATCACTACATATAATTGCATAGAAAGTCCATCACAATAGATGTGAAAGCGATACAGAGACTAACATTATTTGTTATTACTGCTGGGGAGTGGGGATAGTACTCATCTTTCTCCGCTGGATGCACCATCCGAGTAAAAATAGACACCATTACATTTTCTCTACACATTATGCATGGAACAGGGGTAATAGAAGGAAGGGTCCCATCAAAACCTTATTAAATTATTGAGTCTAGCATGTTTCTCTCTGTTTTAACACACCATGGAACACATGAATCAATTTATCTTGGGAGAAGGGAGCACTCCTGCAAGGCATAGTATGTATGTATATAAAGAAAACACAGTAAAATTCCAATTGAAGTAGCACCCAGACCTTTTTAGTATTTTACATTTAGGGCAAAGCTAGCGTGAATATGGTACAGCTAATATTTGGAATCACATCAACACAATAAGCTACATAAATAAACATGGATATTTATATCTTTATTGATTAACCTCAAAAATCTGTATGGCATTCAGTGTTTACTAAATAGAACAAAATCTTAAAATGATTTGTACAGTTAGTGATTATCCTCTGTAGAAGTTCTGCAAAATTGTTGGTAAAAGGCAATCTCACTAAATATAGCAGTATCTTCTGTGTATAAACCTCATGCTCTTAACGGCTTGAACTTTTGCATGATAAAGCACAAATGCTCCAGAAAGATTCACCAATTAGATCTCACTGATCATTTAGAATCATATATCTAGTCTCTCACTTTGCTTGAGTCATGTGGAACACCATGGCTCTCTCTGTTCTCAAACATTAGATCATCGTAATGAAGCAATGGTAACATGCCTGAAACAAAAGATGATGGCCTAGGAACAATCAAATAAGGTTCCCCACACAGTTTAACATCCATACCTATTATACTGAACTTCCTTGATCATTGTGGAAAGCGGTGACCAATGATCTCAAGTACCAATTAATTAATCATATGAATCAATGATCACACACCTGAAACAAAAGGCAAAAATTAGATATTAGCTTGTAATCCGTGAGCGCTCCTATTGGCAGAAAACATGAAGTGCTCCACCTCAAAGCTGGCCTTCCATTTCATTTCAGGTACTCAACTAGCAGAGAAAGGCGCACAAAATTCTAATTACAAATGGATTTTTTCAGCTCAATTAAACAACAATCTAGAGCTGAAGTATGTATGCATTGGACCCTAAAGACTTGAAGCCATTGAATAGCTGCTGCGATGCTCAGATTTCTGTTTTTGGTTCTAAGCTTCATAAGAAGATGCGAGACTCTAATATTTTTGTTGTGGGATCTGGTGCTCTTGGATGTGAATTCTTGAAGAACTTTGCTTTAATGGGGCTTTCTTGTGGCCGTAAAGGGAAGCTAACTATAACAGATGATTATGTCATTGAAAAAAGCAACTTGAGCCGGCAATTCCTGTTTCGTGATTGGAACATTGGACAGGCAAAATCTACAGTATCCGCTACAGCTGCTAGTGCTATCAACTCCAGCCTCCATATTGATGCTCTGCAGAATCGTGCCTGTCCAGAGACTGAACTTGTTCTCAATGATGCATTCTTGGAGGGCCTTGATGCTGTGATCAATGCACTTGATAATGTCAATGCTAGGATCTACGTGGACATGGGATGCCTGTACTTCCAGAAACCATTCTTGGAATCTGGAACGCTGGGTCCCAAATGTAATACACAGATGGTGATTCCTCACCTTACTGAAAACTATGGAGCTTCACGAGATCCTCCTGAGAAACAGGCACCAATGTGCACAGTTCATTATTTTCCGCACAATATTGACCATTGTCTAACATGGGCTCGCTCAAAATTTGAGGGTCTGCTAGAGAAAACTCCAAATGAAGTGAACTCATTTATATCTAATCCTGCTGAATATGCTGCTGCTATGAGAAAGGCAGGTGATGCTCAAGCCAGGTAATTGTTGGAGCGTGTACGTGAATGCCTGACTGAAGTACTACATTCCCCTTTGAATTCAACAATTTGTTATTGGCTTTCTTCCTCTTTCTTTTCATCTTAGCTATTTGAAGTTAAAATGGTTTCACTTTGATTATATATTGCCAACAAATAGGACAGTATCTTTTGTGCTCCAGATGCCATGTAATAACATCTGTTTTCTTTTGCTACGTTTGAAGATTACTTCTCTAATCGTGTGAAGCAGCTAACATTCGCATTTCCTGAGGATGCTGCTACTAGCACTGGTGCTTCTTACTGGTCTGCCCCTAAGCGTTTCCCTCACCCGGTGCAATTCTCAGCTGTTGATTCATCTCACATTCAATTTATACTGGCTTCTTCCATATTGAGAGCGGTGTCTTTTGGGATCCCCATACCGGACTGGGTGAATAACATACCGGACTGGGTGTCTTTTGGGATCCCCGTACCGGATTGGCCGATATAGTAAGTAAGGTTGCAGTGCCTGAATTTGAGCCAAAGAGTGGGGTTAAGATTGAAACAGATGAGAAGGCTACTAACCTCTCCAGTGCCTCAGTTGACGATACTGCTGTTATCTAAGACCTTTTAACCAAGCTGGAAGCATGTGCCAAGAAACTACCTTCAGGATTCCAAATGAAGCCTCTTTTTAACTGCTTCTGATGTGTTAGAGTATTCAAGAGGTTGACAAGCTGAAGGCGAAGTTCATTGCAGGAAGAATCATTCCAGCTATTGCAACTACGACGGCCTTGACTATTGTATTTTTTTAGTTTGAAAAATATTCTGTAAAAAAAGATGAAATGGTCACAGGCTTTGTGTGCCTTGAGCTTTAAAAGGTTCTGGCACACAGTTGAAGACTACCGCAATACGTTTCACAGGAAGCATTTTGATGTTGTGGCTTGCGAGGATGACAACGGGAACGACATTTATATATCTCTTATCTCCATTTACTTCCAATAGGCAGGCGCCGTCACTCTATTGTGAGGATAGATGATGAGTGTGCAAAGAATTCCTGTGGAGAGCTGTTTGAAGCACGCCTGGTGATCGCTTATGGTGTTAGCGCCCATCTCCATCGCGTTTTCTGTGGGTCCTTCCGCTCTGTTGTTGAATGCCAACTATTTGCAGGTGTGCGATGCTGTCTGATGTTTTGATGAATGAACCATAGCATGTTATCCACTGGTTAGCATTGGATTGATATTTTTGGGGTTGCTGGATGATGTGTTCATTGGGTCATTGCAATTGTCGTTTACCTAGTACCTCACTGCAACCATCACATTATTCTTCCTTGCAACTCTTTATCCCTGGAGTTGATCTATGAACATATTGTTGTTGTGGTTAAGCAAAACTGTATCTAGCAGTTTTGCATTTGTTTTTCAACTTGGCTGATCCCCTTTTCATTGCTTTGACATAACAGAAATACAAGAGCTAGCCAGTTCCAAGCGAGGTTCAGGAAGCAGGAAAGGGGAAAGAGCTGAGTTCAGCGCACCGCTGGGAAGCCTACTACATGTGCTAATCGAAACACATGCTATGGAGCGAAAACTTAAAGGCGACAAATGCTCCCGTTGGCCGGCACCACCCCTCGGGAGGCGGTAGACCCAGGCGGCGGGGAGGTGCGGCGGTGTTGGTGGTGGCTGGATCCGGACGGAATCGGTTGGATTCAGTGCGGCAGCGGCGGCGACAGGATTTGGCAGCGGGGGGCTGTGGTAAGGAGGCGGTTGGGCGGCGAGGGGTGGATTGGCGTTTTTGGGCAGCAACCTTCCAATATATGCATCCGGTTGTGCCCTGTTTTTGGGCTACCCAAAAACGTTTTTGATCATGTTGAAGTTTTTGGGCAGCTATTGGAGAGGTTTTTTGGCCTCCAAAAGCCGCAAAAGGCAGTGTTGCCCTATTGTTGGAGACGCTCTTATGAGCATGGTTACTATATCCAGTTTTGTATGGCATGCACAATTTTAGATTGTCAATTTGACTACCGAAACACGTCTTGCACGCCATTAAAAATATATCCTTAGACTCGCTGCCGAATGAAGCTTTAAAGTATTTTGTTTTTGTTTTTATAAGATCATTGGACATGAAGGTAAATGTGTAGATCAGCATTGCATCGTATGCACTTTTTTTCCTACACAGAAAGGTACACTGAAACATTAGTTTTAAAAACGGTGATCCATGCAATGGTCTAGAGGGAGAAATTCATAGAGAAATGGAGTGTACACACACGACTTTCTCCTGCAAAAAAGAAAGGAAGAAAGTAAACATAAAACAGAAAAAACACACCGTTTTATAAATAAATCCAAAAAATGACATAAAGCATAGGGGGAAACCTCATTGTACGCCCCCCCCCCCCCCTAATAAACGCGTACACACGGTCCCCCTTCCCCCGTTACTTATTCACCAATGACACATCCATCTATTTCCCTTTTAGCCCATGCTTTAAATGCCGCAAGCAAACCCACCCTCGTCCTCGTCGTATCTCAGATCTCGTCCTCACCACATCAGATCGTACCCCTCTCACTGCCGCCGCAGCCAGATCTAGAGCGGCTGCAAAAGCGGCGATCGTGGGTGCGACATCCCCCCTGACCATGGTGAACCCGGCGGAGCCGTCGCCTGCGGCTTTCCCATCAGATCTCACCAAGGAAGGTGGCGCTAGGGAGGCGGGTGGCGGGGCCGTGGAGGTAGATCCAACGCCGTCCAGCGCCCATCGAGGGAGGCTGATGTTGCTGCCATCAATGCTCAAGCCCTGGGGGAGCCAACGACGGCTGCGGTGCGTTCCCGTCAACCGCCATGGCGAAACCATCGCCCCGGACACGGGATCCTCCTCGAATCAGCAATATGAGGTCAGCGAGAGGCTACAGCTTGACCTTGGCAAGGTGGCAAAGGCATCGGGCACCGGCAACCCCGTAGTCAACAAGTACCCTGAGGTCACCGAGGCGGTTTCTCCACAACCGTTGAAGGCACGCCCTGGCCGCCCGCGTCGCCTTGCTATGCCATCCCTCGTGGCCACGATCGCCGCGAGTGCGCCGCCACAGGCGTTCGAGCGCAAGCGGCGGTCGATCCGCGCGGATGCGCTCAAGAGGCCACGATTCTCTGTATCACTCTCCGCGGAGGAGATTGAGGAAGACATCTACGGCCTCACCGGTGCACTCCCGCGTAGCCGCCCTCGCGGTCGGCCCCGCAAAGTGCAAAAGCAGATCGACGTG
Source organism: Triticum aestivum (assembly GCF_018294505.1). NCBI lineage: Eukaryota > Viridiplantae > Streptophyta > Magnoliopsida > Poales > Poaceae > Triticum > Triticum aestivum. The sequence continues at coordinate 37,824,501 of NC_057794.1, forward strand.
AGTTCCCGTGCCTCCTCTGCTCCCTCCCCCGACCCCCTTACATTCCAGCCCCTGCCGCTCCTCCCTAGGTACCCGTTTTTAATTCCATAAACGCTCCTGTCCCCAGCTGCTATTTCCCGGCGCGCGGTTATCGCAGATCAACATGGAGTCCTACCTGGTGCCGGACAATCGCTGACCCTGTAAACTCAACAAACGCCTCCACCCAACAGTAAGCAAGCAAAGTGAATTCGCAGATCACAATTCACATTCAATTCGGTGCTACCATTGTTAGCTACATAATCCATCGACTGATTGTTCAGATAGAGTCAGAGTTGGTATGTATGGATCCCACCAGGAAACTAGTTGTAAGCATCAAGTGATGACCTGTTAGTGATTTTTAATTTTGAGTTGTACTCAGTGATAGTCATTTCCGTAATAGCACTATTGGTGGTTCGTTACTTTGGTATCATCAGCAACTGAAAGGACGTAATGTGGTGTACTAGTATTTCACTGTCCTCGATGCTCCAGTTAGTATGTTCGTTGATGTCTATCCCCTATTGCAATCTTAATGCTAGTATTCATCCTATTGCAATCTCAGTGCTAGTACCAGCTTCAGTGCAGTTTCTTGCTATTCTTTCTCTAGAAGACGCGACGAGTGCCCAGTACTACTTGGCCGCGTTATAGCTGGTTGGTGCGTGGGCCCGGGATCAAAAGGTTTCAAAAACACTGGCACCGCGTGGCCTTGGCTGTGGGTGTTGCGTAATTTATCATATGTTTCCTGATTTCTCGTGGGATTGGCGTGCCAGGGAGACCCGAGTGAGATAGTTGAATGACATATATATATTTGAACCCTAGGTGGTCCCTATCGTCGTCTTGGAGCGTCCCAGGGTTTGGTGACGCTACACTGTTTTCTGGGTGTGAGTGGGGTTGGTGGATGAGCACCGGCGTTTAATCTCTTGCTGGCAGTAGCCAGGAAAAGGTTACTGCTGAGCCGCTTATTTGTTAGCATATATTAAACGAATTTGGTTCGTATCAATGGAAAAAAATAAACACCATAGTGTGAAATAGATGGTTTGATTAATTCCTTAGTCCATCAATGATCTTGGCCCTTTGCTCTCCTAGCCATCCGATTTTGCAATGGATTGCCAAGATTGATAGATTATACCGATAACCCTAACAGCTCATCTACCTTAGTTATGGGACGCGACATTGACATGCGTGCATATGTAGCTGACACAAACTTAAGCTACTCTTTATATTTTTTGAGGGTTATTTATGTGATTCTAATTCATATGGTTTCCTTTCCTATGAATGCCATTTGGATCAAAGGAATGGTGCCACCAAAATTCGTTGGATTAGCCTTCTACTCCATTCGTCCGAAAAAGCTTGTCCCTCAAATTGATGTATCTAGCACTAAGCTTGTCCCAGCTTGTCCCTCAAATGGATGTATCTAGCACTAACTTAGTGTGGTGCTAGATACATCTATTTGAGGGACAAACTTTTTCAAACGGAGGAAGTATATCTTAATTCCATGTGAATTTGAATATTTGCTCCAATCTATTTTTAACCCTCATCAAGGCGGTTTTTTCTTTGTTCTACTCGAGCGACTGTTCCTAGTTACAGTTTCATGTCTTTTGTGACAATGCTATGTTTTGCACTTCCAATCCTATCAGATTCCTTTGTTATTCGTATTACTAATACCATTGATTCATCTCAAGTCATGTATTGCCTATTTGAAATGATGTATTTCATAACAAATTTCCATGCAACTCGACCCGAAAGATTCATGGCACATCTCCAACCCAAAATAGGGGGCATAAATTTCAAACGATTTACCTAATGCTCGCAAATGAATCAAACTTCTAATCTTGTCCCTCGAAATCATGGTAGAGAGTAAATTATAGACAATCTATGGGAGGAGGCGATTAATGATCTAGCCATTACATCCGATGTCTTCTCTCTCCTCAGATCTCGCAGTGTTCCCTCTCTCAGCCATCAATAGCCTGCTTTTCCTCAAATTTGGCGAGATTTCACGGCCTCAAATAAGACCTCGCGGGGGCATCTCAGTCCAAAATTGGTGTTTCTGCTGCCCACTATCTTCAGTAAAAAAATGTGCCAACTATTCTGGGGTGGTGGGAGTATAAGTTGCTGATGTGATCCCCTGCTCATTGGGAGATGAAATCTAAGGCATGTTCAGACAACCCAAACTTGTGCAAGACTCCACCATATGATGGTGCGCTACACCTTGGGTGGCCCGTCAGATGGCAAGCTGGACCGAGCATGGCTTTAGGTCGGTAGGATTCTTGTAACCCTAGGCCTCACCCCCCTTTATAAGGTGAGGACAGTGGATAGGTCAAGGAATCAACTTCATAGTCATTGTCTTGGTAGATACTACCTTCATCTGGGTTTATTAGCCCCCTTATATTTTGGATCCAACTTTAACTTTCTATTTGACTAAAAATACAAAGCATATTTTATAAAAAGTATATTGTTAGATTTGTATTTGGAAGAGATTTTTCATGGTATATTTTGTGTGGCATATAAGTTAAATTTTATTAGTTAAAATTCATGGTCAAACTTTGACCCAAAATAAAAGGGAGCCTAATAAACCCGGACATAGAGAGTACGATGGTTTGCTTGACTGCGCCAATCCATGAGAGGTGGATGAAGGTGAGTTTGACTACATGGGGCGCAAAAGAACTCTCTCCAAGGAAATTGGCAAAATAGTTGCGACGGGTTTGACAAAGGAGGAGCAGACGACATAACCTTGTGCATTTTTGAAGTAGGAGAGAAAAGAAGAGAAATGTCATTTTCCTAATATTCGATGAAATGTTGAATGTCATTTTACTAATGGTCGAATGAGAATGAATGTGAAAATAGGCATTTCTAGTGGTTTTGTCCCGCTTGCAAAAATAACCTTAATACTGCCTATCCTACGTCTATAAACATTTTCTTCCAGGAACCAATGCAAGAGTTGCACCTCTGAGCACATTGAACTCACGCAATGTCAACCCCTCCAGATTTCAGTGCAAAAAAAGCAAATAGAACCTTGACGGGATTCAGAGAAATCAACGGGATTCATGTACCGTCGTACAGGAGGCGCTGGCTTTTGCATTAGAAATTTATAACCATCGTCACCCATTGTACCTGGGATAGCTGCAGCGGCCATTCCGGCCTGGTGCTGAAGCTTCCAAGCAAAGGTAGAAATCTTTTGAGCAACTGGAGGCTTCAACATTAAATCCCAGCTTGGAGCAGACCTATCTGGACTCGAACTAGGACCCCCGACTCCCTGATCAAAGAAGTTGAAATTCAGTGCTAACTTGTAGGCACCTCGGACTGAAGAGAACACCAGAATTTTTATCAGGTGACAGGCGAGGAAGTTTTCATCGTGTGTCGAGCGGAAGGCCGAATTTTCATTTTCGCCTCCACATTTGCAGGTACGAAGTACTGCTGCAGCAGGTTGCGCCGGCAAACTCCCATCAGAAGCCACCGGCACCAGCGCCAGCAAAGTCTTCTGGTATCCAATTGTCACTCCAGAGTCCAGACCTGCCTCAAAAAAAATTGTCACTCCAGACCAGCACTTTAGTTCCCGAACCTATCTGTCAGATCAAACCCTTATTTAAAAATTCCAAGCCATATTCAATAGCATGCCATGTCAATGATGCATTGCCAGAGAAAACCATGTCGGAGATGATGACATCGTGGCGTACCTTGCCTTCAGAACCTGCAAGAATAAACTGTCCGGACGTTGTATTAGTTGCCAGGCTTGCCGTGACAAGAGGGCTTTGGTTAAATACCAAGCACCATTCTTGGCAAGATAATCTGTTTTAAAGCGGGGATGTACATAGAGCAGCAGAAGATGCACCACATGTCTTCAGCCCGCTGTGATTCTATTCAGCATCTATTGTTTTAGTAGCCCATTTCGACATTATATGGAGTTATTTGAGGCTCTTCTAAGTTTATACATTTGCTCCTTGTTCTCTCACACAATTGAGTTTGTTGTGGAGTCCTCAACAGGTTAGGTGTTTATGCCACCGCTTGCAAAATCAGCCAATGGCCCAATTCATGTGATCTGTACTTGATTTTCCATTGGAGTTCTCCAACTGGGATCTGGAAGGCTGGCGATGGTGATCATCAAAGGCCTTTGTTTGATGGGTACGTGAAGATCAGATCTGATCTTCAGTCACAGGAACAGAATGTGCTCGGGAGATATGAAGGTAAATCAGTGGAGAATTCAAGAACATTATGATGCTACAGTTATCAGAAACAGGAAAAAATCTGGGGGTTCTTAGGGATTGTTTTCCTTATTGAGGGGCAAACCAATCAGCTTCCACCTTTCCAGATGTATATGATAGCATTACAGCGCTATGTTTCTCCTTGCATTTTTTGGCAAGTGGTTTGTAATTAACCTTCATGATTGCCTTAATGAAATCAGTGGGCACGGCAGAAAAATGTCCTACAGAAGAATATTCAAGGCACTGCCGTACAGGTAACGTTCTGAGGGTATATAGAGCACGCAAGTTATAGTGGAGCACCCATGAAAAGAAACAGTTAACCTCATGAGACACCGAAGCTTCCTGAAAATGATAGATGCAACGCCACATTGAGAGTTTACTTCTCAATTCATCGGTTCGCTGCCAGCGATTGGGGAATCACTCGGTGTCTGAATTCCTATGAGTGAGACGAGGATAAGACAACAGACGTGGCTTCATTCTTCTTCATCAGGAATCAAGATGAAATAAGCACCATATTTTGCTAAGATATCAACTATGAACCTTTGAATGCATCATCCTTGCAATGTGCGCAATGATCTCCAACTAGGATCTGGAGGGCTGCATATGGTGGTCTCCGAGGGTTTTGACCAATGGAAGGGGCGGGCTCCCGTTATGTAAAGATCACAGCTAATTTTCAGTCACATGTATAGAATGAGGTCAGGAGAGATAAATTCAGAATAGAATGAGGTTAGGTAAATCAGTTGAGAATTCAGAATATTATGATGCTATCACTCCTGGAAATAAAAAGATAAATAGATCCTGGGGGTTCTTTAGCGATTTCTTTTCGTTACGTGAGGGGCAAATCAATCTGCCTTTACCTTTCTGAATGTTATAGGATAGCAGGCTGCTCAGTGTTCACCTTAAATCATGTGTTATATTTCTCCTTGCATTCTGAGCAAGTGGTTCATACTCATTGTTAAAAAAGGCGCGCCTAGGCTCTAGGCGATAGCAAAACGCCTAGCGCATAACTGCGCTTAATCTGCACATAATTGCGCATAAGCATGCGCTTTGATCAGAAAAACGCAAGGCGGTGGCAAAACGCACAATTAACGCCTAGCGCTTTGTTGAACTATGTTCATACTGAACCTTAATGGTTCCCTTTTAATGAAATAATGTCTACAAAAGAAGCAGCCTTACAGGTTATGTTCTAAGGCAGAGTACCCGTTTCCCATATCAGAACAATCAACCGATAAACCTCGCGGGACACTGGAAATTGGGTCACAGCCAGTAAGTAATGTGGGGACTCAATGTCTAAATTCAGAAAGACAAATGCACAGCTTCCATTCTTGTTCAATGCAAATCAAGATGAAGTAAACACCAAATTTGTTAAGATGCCAACTCTGAATCTTTGCATGCATCTCTAACCAAGTAATATAATCATAGAATTACAGTGTTAAATGCCAACTCTGAATCTTTGAATTTGTTTCCAATCAAGTACTAGTATATAATAAAAGAATTACAGTGATGAGTTTAATTAAGATGCCAACTCTGAATCTTTGAATATATCTCCAATCAAGTAATGCAATCATAGAATTACAGTGATAAATGATGCTCAGATGCTAACTCTCAATGTGTGAATTCATCTCCAATCAAATACTAGTATACAACCACAGAATCGCAGTGATAAATTTTGTGAAGATGCCAACCCTGAATCTCCAAATGCATCTTGAATCAAGTACTAATACATTGGGTTACAGTGATAATTTCTCGAAGGACAAAGCTTGCGAACTTATCTCCGTCCTCTGGTCGACGTCTTGGTCCACCTCGAAGAAATGCCAGCTCGTCTCGTTGAACGCACGGGCGAACCAGTCCTCGTCGTCCACATCCCCGGCCTCGTCGATCCGCTGCTCCCACGCGAACCGCCCTGCCTTGAGAACAAGATTGGCCTTGGCGGCGGGTCCCGAGCGGTTCTCTTCCGCCTGCACAGCGTACCGCCGGAAGCTATTGCCGAGCACGCAGACTCGGCGGAGCTGAGCGCGGGGCTCCCAGTTGGCCACGAGGAGCGCGTCGTAGAGCGACGCCTCGCAGTGGGGCATGTAGAAGAGGGTGGGCTCCTCCACGCGGCGGCCGCACCCGTCGTCGAGGTTCGGGACGGCGAAGCCGAGGGCGACGGCGACGGCGCACTCGACGGAGGAGAGGACGGGGTCGAAGAGGTCGGCCGTGGCGGAGGCGCCCGGGAGGAGGTCGCGGCGGAGGAGTGCCGCGAGCGCGAGCTGGAGGCGCGCGGCCGGGGAGGACTCGAAGCTGCCGACGCCGAGGAGGGAGAGGCGGGCGGGGGCGAGCGAGGCGAGGCGGCGGCAGAGCGGGGAGTCGGGGAGGAGGAGGCGGCGGTATAAGCGGGAGGCCTCGACGCGGGAGATCGCGGCCCGGGCGCGGTCGAGGAGGCGGGAGACGCGGGCTGGGTCGAGGGACGGGTCGGAGGGCGCCCACGGGATCGGGGTCAACGGGAGTGGCGGCGGGGCGTCAAGGTGGGAGGTGGTGACCGGGACGTCACCTCGGCGGCGGCCGCCACGCCGGCGGACGACGGTCCAGTCGGCGCCAGTGGCGACCGCGACCGCGGCGGCGGCGGCCATGGGTTGGGGGGTTGGGTAGACTCGGTTGTGGGTTGGGGTTTGAGAAGAAGACGGTGGATGGAGGCCGTCTAATGGCAAGACTGGACGGTCCAGATATTCAAATACGAGACGGGCCGATTAGTTTTTTTTTCTTAAGAGACGGGCCGATTACTAGTGCTACAACATTCCTGTGGGTTTTTTTTAGAAAACATTCAGTGGTTGGATGGTTAAGAAGATAGTAGTAGAAGATAATTGCATTTTTTAAGGATAGACGATAATTGGTTTGATGCCAATATTTGGCATTGTCAATACTTGGTAACCCAATAATTGGCAATATCAAAAGTTGTCAAAAATTGATAATTTCTTGCATGGTTGGCAAGTAAATAAGGGTCAGTTTTTTTGGGCGGCTTAAAGCATAAGCTGCCTCTTCCCAGTTTAAAAAATAAGTCGCTTCTTAAATTTGTTGAGACTTCTAAATTAGTTATCTCATAACTAGTTTAGAAGCCCCAACGAATAAGAGAGGCGGCTTATGAGATAAGCTGGGGAGGAGATGGCTTATTTTTTAAGCCACCAAAATAACTGGCGCTAACTAACCAAGAGTTAACCAATATTTAACATTTGCCAAATGTTGACATACCAATTTCTGATATCAAACCAATCAACCTTCTTTAACCCATCAGGGTTCAAGTCTTAGACCTCACATTGGCTTGCCTCACTCGGAGCGAGCAAGCCCACCCGCGTTCGAGTCCCGAAGGTGACGTGTGGTGCTTAAAGATTTCCTTTTATAAAAATATACCTCCAAAGGCTGGTCCTGAATGGTCTTGTTTTTTTACATTGGTTCTCATATTATTCCTGAATTTATTTCAGGCTTCCGGCAATGTTCGTTCAGTGGGAGAGACGCTCATGTCGACTGCGAGGCGTCTGTGATGACTTCATAAAATCTTAAGATAATATGTCGGCTAAGTCTATCAGAGGTGCTCATAGAAATATGATGTGCATGTGTGCATTCATAGGGATGAGTCTATGCTTGTGTATGTGAGCGACTTCGATTGTAATGTTCATAGATGACCGATCTCAAACGTGCATGAAGAACCTCGTGCCGGAGATTGGCACCATGCCAGTGAGGATTTTGCCGTCAGCACGCCCGAGCCGTGTTCCGTGGTTCCTCGCGACACTCTTGTTGGTGGCGGCGGTTGGCTCGCTGCTGCTGGAAGGGGGCGCGCCGGGATCCTCGGAAATAAGCTCGATGTTTCCCCTAGTATGCAAGAATCCCCTTCGCTTGCTTTCGCCGACGGCAGTCACCATGGTGGCGGTCAATTTGATAGGGACTGGTATGAAGACGGTTCTTGCGACCGGTTCCCAGAGCAAATCATCGATGGTGCTTGAGCATGGGCGCTCTAGGCGGTCAGCCGGCTTGCAGCGCGGCCGTGCCACCGAATCCTCTGGCTGAAGGGCGGCCAAACCTCTTCCTCCTAGCCTTGAAGCTACATGGGAGGCAGTGCTACTCTAGCTCGATGTTTATGAATTGCTACGGTGAAGAACTCATCGGACCAAGTGGTGATGTCCCCAGCGCCGGTGAGTTTGAAGTCGATCAGGAGTGGCTTGGACCTGACTGCGTTCCTCTTTAGATCTTTGGGGTCCTTTCTGCATATTTTAGGGGCTGCTTTGGAATTTTTAGTTTGTTGTGTATCCTATTCCTCTGGCTTTAAATAAAGTTTGGGGTCCTTTTGGACTCTGCCCTTGTTCAATTTTTTTTAAATGAAGAGCATTGCTCATTCTTCTTAACCAATTTGACCTAGTCTTTTTGTCCATTCTTCTTGCGCTCCATCAAGTGGGCACAGTGGCCCAGGTCAAATGATTCAGGCATTATTCGTGCTCTGTTCTACTCCAAACCCCCTCTATTTTTTTTCTTCCGAAAAAGCGTTTCCCCCCGCTTTTTGTATACAAAGCAACCAACCGAACCATACAGAAATAGGTGCTGGGTCGGAAGCAGCACGGTCACGCCCAAAACAACAGTAGATCAACAAAAACGAAGAAGCCTCGCGATTGCTGCGCCCACCGGGATCTTCCACTAGGCTCCAAGACTCCAAAGCGCCGGCACCTATCAACACCTCCAAGAAGGATCGCGACGATGACGACGCTGCTGCCAAGGGTTTCCCCCGGTACACGACGAGGCGAGAGGAAGGGTAGCCCCTGACACCCTCCCGGAAGGTCAAGTGGCACCCACAGGTGCCACCGCGCCGGAGTCGGCCATGCCGACAGGGGTTTCCCCCGATCCCAATCCGCACCTCGGGCGCTCCGGAGCCTGCCACCAAACCAACCACCACCCTGCGTCAACGCGGTCTTGAGGCCCCCACGCCGTCTCACCACGGCACCACGAAGTGAGGACAACACGTCGAAGAATCAAAGCCGGGACTAGGGCAACAGCACCGTCGGCACGCGGGAGGGGCCCCACCTCCACTGTCAGCGACGGTAGCCATCCGGATGCAATAGCAGGAGCACACCAAGCCCGACCGAGCCCTCGTAGGCCAGTAAAGCTCCCGCCCTCGCGCTGCTGCCGGCACGCTGTCGGTGCTGCCGCCCCACATCCGAGCCGCACCTCCTCCTCACCATGCCGCAAACAACAAGGCCACACGCTACCTCTTGAGCACTTGCGTTGGTTTTCCCTTGAAGAGGAAAGGGTGATGCAGCAAAGTAGCGTAAGTATTTCCCTCGGTTTTTGAGAACCAAGGTATCAATCTAGTAGGAGACCACGCACGAGTCCCTCACACCTACACAAACAAATAAATCCTCGCAACCAACGCGCTAAGGGGTTGTCAATCCCTACACGGTCACTTACGAGAGTGAGATCTGAAAGATATGATAAGATAATATTTTTGGTATTTTTATGATAAAGATGCAAAGTAAAATAAAAGGCAAAGGAAATAAATAAGTATTGGAAGATTAATATGATAGAAGATAGACCCAGGGGCCATAGGTTTCACTAGTGGCTTCTCTCCAGAGCATAAGTATTCACGGTGGGTAGACAAATTACTGTTGAGCAATTGACAGAATTGAGCATAGTTGTGAGAATATCTAGGTATTATCATGTATATAGGCATCACGTCCAACACAAGTAGACCGACTCCTGCCTGCATCTACTACTATTACTCCACACATCGACCGCTATCCAGCATGCATCTAGAGTATTAAGTTCAAGAGAACAGAGTAACGCTTTAAGCAAGATGACATGATGTAGAGGGATAAACTCATGCAATATGATGAAAACCCCATCTTGTTATCCTTGATGGCAACAATATAATACGTGCCTTGCTGCCCCTACTGTCACTGGGAAAGGACACCGCAGGATTGAACCCAAAGCTAAGCACTTCTCCCATTGCAAGAAAGATCAATCTAGTAGGCCAAACCAAACTGATAATTCGAAGAGACTTGCAAAGATAACCAATCATACATAAAAGATTCAGAGAAGATTCAAATATTGTTCATAGGTAAACTTGATTATAAACCCACAATTCATCGGTCTCAACAAACATACCGCAAAAGAAGATTACATCAAATAGATCTCCACAAGAGAGGGGGAGAACTTTGTATTGAGATCCAAAAAGAGAGAAGAAGCCATCTAGGTAATAACTATGGACCCGAAGGTCTGAAGTAAACTACTCACACTTCATCGGAGAGGCTATGGTGTTGGTGTAGGAGCCCTCCGTGATCGATGCCCCCTCCGGCGGAGCTCCGAAAAAGGCCCCAAGATGGGATCTCACAGGTACAGAAAGTTACGGCGGTGGAATTAGGGTTTTGGCTCCGCATCTAGTAGTTTGGGGGTACATAGGTATATATAGGAGGAAGAAGTACGTCGGTGGAGCAACGTAGGCCCCACGAGAGTGGAGGGTGCTTGGGGGGGGGAGGCGCGCCCCCTACCTCGTGCCCTCCTGGTTGATGTCTTGACATAGGGTCCAAGTCCTCTGGATCATGTTCGTTCCGAAAATCACGTTCCCGAAGGTTTCATTCCATTTGGACTCCGTTTGATATTCTTTTTCTGTGAAACCCTAAAATAGGCAAAAACAGCAATTCTGGGCTGGGCCTCCGGTTAGTAGGTTAGTCCCCAAAATAATATAAAAGTGTATAATAAAGCCCAGTAATGTCCAAAACAGAATATAATATAGCATGGAACAATAAAAAATTATAGATACGTTGGAGACGTATCAAGCATCCCCAAGCTTAATTCCTGCTCGTCCTCGAGTAGGTAAATGATAAAAACAGAATTTTTGATGTGGAATGCTACTTGGCATATTTTCAATGCAATTCTTCTTAATTGTGGTATGAATATTCAGATCTGAAAGATTCAAGATAAAAGTTCAATATTGACATAAAAATAATAATACTTCAAGCATACTAACTAAGCAATTATGTCCTCTTAAAATAACATGGCCAAAGAAAGTTCATCCCTATAAAATCATATAGTTTAGTCATGCTTCATTTCCGTCACACAAGAATGCTCTCATCATGCACAACCCCGATGACAAGCCAAGCAATTGTTTCATACTTTAGTAATCTCAAACTTTTTCAACCTTCACGCAATATATGAGCGTGAGCCATGGATATAGCACTATGGGTGGAATAGAATAATGATGGGGGTTATGTGGAGAAGGCAAAAAAGGGAGAAAGTCTCACATCAACGAGGCTAATCAATGAGCTATGGAGATGCCCATCAATTGATGTTAATGCGAGGAGTAGGGATTGCCATGCAACGGATGCACTAGAGCTATAAATATATGAAAGCTCAGCAAAAGAAACTAAGTGGGTGTGCATCCAACTTGCTTGCTCACGAAGACCTAGGGCATTTGAGGAAGCCCATTGTTGGAATATACAAGCCAAGTTCTATAATGAAAAGTTCCCACTAGTATATGAAAGTGACAAAACAAAAGACTCTCTATCATGAAGATTATGGTGCTACTTTGAAGCACAAGTGTGGTAAAAAGGATAGTAACATTGTTCCTTCTCTCTTTTTCTCTCATTTTTTGGGCCTTCTCTTTTTTATGGCCTTTCTCTTTTTTTCCTCATTTGGGACAATGCTCTAGAAAATGATGATCATCACACTTCTATTAATTTACAACTCAATGATTACAACTCGATACTAGAACAAAGTATGACTCTATATGAATGCCTCCGGCGGTGTACCGGGATATGCAATGAACCAAGAGTGACATTTATGAAAGGATTGTGAATGGTGGATTTGCCACAAATACTATGTCAACTACATGATCATGCACATCAATATGACAATGATGAACGTGTCATGATAAACGGAACGGTGGAAAGTTACATGGCAATATATCTCGGAATGGCTATGGAAATGCCATAATAGGTAGGTATGGTGGCTGTTTTGAGGAAGATATAAGGAGGTTTATGTGTGAAAAAGTGTATCATATCACGGGGTTTGGATGCATCGGCGAAGTTTGCACCAACTCTAAATGTGAGAAAGGGCAATGCACGGTACCAAAGAGGCTAACAATGATGGAAGGGTGAGAGTGCGTATAATCCATGGACTCAACATTAGTGATAAAGAACTCACATACTTATTGCAAAAATCTACAAGTCATCAAAAACCAAGCACTACGCGCATGCTCCTAGAGGGATAGATTGGTAGGAAAAGACCATTGCTCGTCCCCGACCGCCACTCATAAGGAGGACACTCAAAGAACACCTCATGTTTCAAATTTGTTACATAACGTTTACCATACGTGCATGCTACGAGACTTGCAAAATTCAACACAAGTATTTTTCAAGTTCACAACTACTCAACTAGCACAACTTTGATATCACTACCTCCATGTCTCAAAACAATCATCAAGCATCAAACTTCTCTTAGTATTCAATACACTCATAAGAAAGTTTTTACTAGTCTTGAATACCTAGCATATTAGAATTATTTAAGTAAATTACCATGCTATTTAAGACTCTCAAAATAATCTAATTGAAGCATGAGAGAATAATAGTTTCTATAAAACAAAACCACCACCGTGCTCTAAAAGATATAAGTGAAGTACTAGAGCAAAACTATATAACTCAAAAGATATAAGTGAAGCAAATAGAGTATTCTAATAATTTCCGAATCATGTGTGTTTCTCTCAAAATGTGTGTACAACAAGTATGATTGTGGTAAACTAAAAAGCAAAGACTCAAATCATACAAGATGCTCCAAGCAAAACACATATCATGTGTCGAATAAAAATATAGCTCCAAGTAAAGTTACCGATGGAAGTAGACGAAAGAGGGGATGCCTTCTGGGGCATCCCCAAGCTTTGGCTTTTAGGTGTCCTTAGATTATCTTTGGGGTGCCATGGGCATCCCCAATCTTAGGCTCTTGCCACTCCTTGTTCCATAATCCATCAAATCTTTCATCCAAAAACTTGAAAACTTCACAACACAAAACTTAAAGTAGAAAATCTCGTGAGCTCCGTTAGCGAAAGAAAACAAAACACCACCTCAAAGTACTGTAATGAACTCATTCTTTATTTATATTGGTGTTAAACCTACTGTATTCCAACTTCTCTATGGTTTATAAACTATTTTACTATCCATAGATTCATCAAAATAAGCAAACAACACACGAAAAACAGAATCTGTCAAAAATAGAACAGTCTGTAGTAATCTGTAGCTAATGCAAGATATGGAACCCCAAAAATTCTAAAATAAATTGCTGGACGTGAGGAATTTATCTATTAATCATATTCAAAAAGACTTAACTAAATAGCACCTTCCAAATAAAAATAGCAGCAATTCTCGTGAGCGCTAAAGTTTCTATTTTTTACAGCAAGATTAAAAAGACTTTCCCCAAGTCTTCCCAACGGTTCTACTTGGCACAAACACTAATTAAACAGCAAAAAACACAACCAAAACAGAGGCTAGATAAATTATTTATTAATAAACAGGAGCAAAAAGCAAGGAATAAAAATAAAATTGGGTTGCCTCCCAGCAAGCGCTATCGTTTAACGCCCCTAGCTAGGCATAAAAGCAAGGATAGATCTAGGTATTGCCATCTTTGGTAGGAAATCCATAAGTGGCTCTCATAATAGATTCATAAGGTAACTTAATTTTCTTTCTAGGGAAGTGTTCCATGCCTTTCCTTAACGGAAATTGGAATCTAATATTTCCTTCCTTCATATCAATAATTGCAGCAATCGTTCTAAGGAAAGGTCTACCAAGAATAATAGGACATGAAGGATTGCAATCTATGTCAAGAACAATAAAATCTACAGGCACATAATTACTATTTGCAACAATAAGAACATCATTAATTCTTCCCATAGATTTCATAATAGTGGAATCCGCAAGGTGCAAGTTTAAAGAGCAATCATCAAAATCACGGAAACCTAGCAAATCACACAAAGTCTTTGGAATCGTGGAAACACTAGCACCCAAATCACACAAAGTATAGAATTCATAAATTTTAATTTTAATTTTAATAGAAGGTTCCCACTCATCATAAAGTTTTCTAGGGATAGAAACTTCCAACTCAAGTTTTTCTTCATAAGATTGCATCAAAGCATCAACGATATATTTAGTAAAAGCTTTATTTTGACTATAAGCATGAGGAGAATTTAGCATGGATTGCAACAAGGAAATACAATCTATCAAAGAGCAATTATCATAATTAAATTCCTTGAAATCCAAAATAGTGGGTTCATTAATATTTAAAGTTTTGACTTCTTCAATCCCACTTCTAACAATTTTAGCATCAAGATCTAAAGATTCTGAATTCTTGGAACACCGTCTAGGTAAAGGTGGATCATGTTCAGTCCCATCATTATCAAGACTCATATTGCAAAACAAAGATTTAATAGGGGATACATCAATAACTTTTAGATCTTCATCTTTATTATCATGGAAACTAGAAGAACATGCTTTTATAAAGCAATCTTTCTTAGCACGCATCCTAGCGGTTCTTGCTTTGCACTGATCAATGGAAATTCTCATGGATTTGAGAGACTCATTGATATCATGCTTATGAGTAATATATCTAAGTTTCAAAGAATCAACATCAAGAGAAATTCTATCAACATTCCTAGCCAACTCATCAATCTTAAAGCAATTTTTCTTCAATCAAAGCATTGAAATTCTTTTGCGAAGTAATAAATTATTTAGTATTAGATTCAAAATCATAGGCATCTTATTATAATTTCCGTAAGAATTGTTGTAGGAATTACCATAATTATTAGAGGAATTACTAGGATATGACCTAGGATTAAAGTTTCCTCTACACGCGTTGTTACCAAGATTATTCCTACCAACAAAATTCACATCCATAGATTCATTATTATTCTCAATCAAAGTAGACAAAGGCATATCATTAGGATCAGAAGAAACACTTTTATTAGCAAATAATTTCATAAGTTCATCCATCTTTCCACTCAAAACATTAATTTCTTCTATCACATGCACTTTCTTATTAGTAGATCTATCGGTGTGCCATTGAGAATAATTAACCATAATATTATCTAGGATTTTAGTAGCTTCTCCTAAAGTGATTTCCATAAAAGTGCCTCCCGCGGCCGAATCTAAAAGATTTCTAGAAGCAAAATTCAATCCAGCATAAGTTTTTTGTATAATCATCCACAAATTCAAACCATGCGTAGGGCAATTACGTATCATTAATTTCATCCTCTCCCAAGCTTGTGCAACATGTTCATGATCAGGTTTCTTAAAATTGATAATATCGTTCCTAAGAGAGATGATCTTAGTGGGAGGGAAATACTTAGAGATAAAAGCATCTTTGCACTTATTCCACGAATCAATACTATTTTTAGGCAAAGACGAAAACCAAGCTTTAACACGATCTCTAAGCGAAAAAGGAAATAGCTTCAATTTAACAATATCATTGTCCACATCTTTCTTCTTTTGCATATCACACAAATCAACGAAGCTATTTAGATGGGTAGCGGAATCTTCACTAGGAAGGCCGGAAAACGGATCTTTCATGACAAGATTCAGCAAAGCATCATTAATTTCACAAGATTCAGCATCGGTAAGAGGTGCAATCGGAGTGCTAATCAAATCATTGTTGTTGGTATTGGTAAAGTCACACAATTTGGCATTATCTTGAGCCATCGTGACAAGCAAGCAATCCGACACACAAGCAAACAAGAAACGGGCAAAAAGAGGCAAATAGAGAAAGAGAGGGAGGATAGAGAGAGAGAGGGCGAATAAAACGGCAAGGGTGAAGTGGGGGAGGAGAAAATGAGAGGCAAATGGCAAATAATGTAATGCGGGAGATAAGGGTTTTGTGATGGGTACTTGGTATGTTGACTTTTGCATAGACCTCCCCGGCAACAGCGCCAGAAATCCTTCTTGCTACCTCTTGAGCACTTGCGTTGGTTTTCCCTTGAAGAGGAAAGGGTGATGCAGCAAAGTAGCGTAAGTATTTCCCTAAGTTTTTGAGAACCAAGGTATCAATCCAGTAGGAGGCCACGCACGAGTCCCTTGCACCTACACAAACAAATAAATCCTAGCAACCAACACGATAAGGGGGTGTCAATCCCTACATGGTCACTTACGTGAGTGAGATCTGATAGATATGCTAAGATAATATTTTTGGTATTTTTATGATGAAGATGCAAAGTAAAATAAAAGGCAAAGGAAATAAATAAGTATTGGAAGATTAATATGATAGAAGATAGACCCGGGGGCCATAGGTTTCACTTGTGGCTTCTCTCAAGAGCATAAGTATTCATGGTGGGTAGACAAATTACTGTTGAGCAATTGACAGAATTGAACATAGTTATGAGAATATCTAGGTATGATCATGTATATAGGCATCACGTCCAAGACAAGTAGACCAACTCCTGCCTGCATCTACTACTATTACTCCACACATTGACCACTATCTAGCATGCATCTAGAGTATTAAGTTCAAGAGAACAAAGTAACTCTTTAAGCAAGATGACATGATGTAGAGGGATAAACTCATGCAATATGATGAAAACCCCATCTTGTTATCCTCGATGGCAACAATACAATACGTGCCTTGCTGCCCCTACTATCACTGGGAAAGGACACCGTAAGATTGAACCCAAAGCTAAGCACTTCTCCCATTGCAAGAAAGATCAATATATTAGGCCAAACCAAACTGATAATTCGAAGAGACTTGCAAAGATAACCAATCATACATAAAAGAATTCAGAGATGATTCAAATATTGTTCATAGATAAACTTGATCATAAACCCACAATTCATCGATCTCAACAAACACACCGCAAAAGAAGATTACATCGAATAGATCTCCACAAGAGAGGGGGAGAACTTTGTATTGAGATCCAAAAAGAGAGAACAAGCCATCTAGCTAATAACTATGGACCCGTAGGTCTGAGGTAAACTACTCACACTTCATCGGAGGGGCTATGGTGTTGATGTAGAAGCCCTCCGTGATCGATGCCCCCTCCGGTGGAGCTCCGGAACAGGCCCCAAGATGGGATCTCGTGGATACAGAAAGTTACGTAGGGTTTTGGCTCCGTATCTGGTAGTTTGGGGGTATGTAGATATATATAGGAGGAAGGAGTGTGTCGGTGGAGCAACAGGGGGCCCACGAGGGTGGAGGGCGCGCCTGGGGGGGGGGGTAGGCCGCCTCCTACCTGGTTGATGTCTTGACGTAGGGTCCAAGTCCTCTGGATCATGTTCGTTCCGAAAATCATGTTCCCGAAGGTTTCATTACGTTTGGACTCCGTTTGATATTCTTTTTCTATGAAATCCTAGAATAGGAAAAAAACAGCAATTCTGGGCTGGGCCTCCGGTTAGTAGGTTAGTCCCAAAAATAATATAAAAGTGTATAATAAAGCCCAATAATGTCCAAAACAGAATATAATATAGCATGGAACAATCAAAAATTATAGATACGTTGGAGACGTATCACCATGCCGGGGGGGGGGGGGGGCGGCCCGCTAGGACCCAGATGGGGCCCGCCGGGCACAGATCTAGGCTGGGGGCGCGACGCCGGCCACCCAGCACCACCACGCCGCCCCGCCGCCAAGGAGCGGTGCCGACACCACGCCTGCCGCCGGACCGCAGCCAAACCGGTTTGCACCGCCGCCGCCTCCCTGCCCCGGGAAGGGAGCACGCGCGCGCGGGGACAAGAAGGCCCACCACTGCCGGCACCACCCGGGCCAGTTCCGGGGGCGACCGCCAATGGCGGGGAGGGGGGACGGGGGAGAAGGGAGCCCGCAGGAGAGGAGCTCGAGCTCCACCCCAGGCACCTCCCTGGGAGGCGGCGCGAGGCGGATATGGATGTGGGAAGGAGGGGGCGGAGGGGGGACGGTGGCGGGGGGCTAGGAAGGCGGCAGCGGGAGGGGAGGGGGGAACCCTAGTCGCCTCTCAGGGAGGAGGAGCGGGCTCGGTTTTAGAAATTCCCCTCCATTTTCAAGATGGAGTAGAAAAAAACTGACGAATCAATGCAAAACAAGACCAGCAAAGAGCAGTATGCTTCAGGGTTGAACCGACCTGGATTGACGAACTCGCAAGGCCTCACAATAAATCAGTAAAAGACCCAACCCCCCTCTCTCTCAAGAATGATTTGAACTAGGAGTGTGACCCAGACCTCTCTCTCTTCTCTCTCTTCCTCTCGCGAGAAAGAAAGAGAGATTTGAAGTGGGAGTGTGCCGCATGAGCCCTCGGTCCACTCCACAGATGCGAAGGCTAAACCGGTGAAGGCTGTTAGGACAACTCCAGCGCACGATCCCAAACAGACATCCGTTTGGCCTGGATTTTGTCCGTTTGGGGCAGGCAATGGGGTCGTGTCCGGCCTTTTCTGGGATGCAGTGGCCGTGTGCCCAACGCGTGGACGCATCCTTTGGCCATATCCCGTTCGCCTCCTTTTTCAAACGCAAATATTCGAATAACCAAGGCCCGCAGTTCATGCCAACAGTCCTAGTTCACACCGGCAACACAGCCAGCTTACACGACCTCGCCGGCAATACAGCCAGCGGCCAACAACACAGCCAGCCTCTAAAATGAATAGTTTTGTCGCCAGCAACACAGCTAGCGGCCGGCAACACAGCCAACCTCGAAAATGAATAGGTTTGTCGCCGACACACATCCGGCGGCCGACACCCATGCCAGCCTCCAAAAAGAATGGCCACGAACAAACATACCACCTAGTTCAGGCCGTCGGCGTCAAACATCTCCTTCTGCCAGGCCTCGAACCAGCTCCTCGTCTTCTCGCTCATCTTGCTCAAGTCAGCGCTCATGATCGCTAGCGCCACCTCCTTTGCTTTGGTTGCGGCATTGGCGGCGGCCTCGATGTCGAGCTGCCTCTACCGGGACGCCTCCTCCATGTCGATCTTCCTCTTCTTGGCCGCCTCCTCCAACTCAAGCTTCTTAGTTTGAAGCTCCAGGTATTGCTTCATTTTCTCCTCCTTGCCTTGTCGCCTTTTCTTGTCCCTCACTTCCTTTTGAGACATTATGTCATGCAAAGTCTCATGCAAGGCAAAGGATGCCGCATCACGCTTGTCGTCCATCTTGGAGTTGGTCTTGCCCCTCGGCCTCTTCAACGCCTCACCATCTCCACCTCCGGCTAACGCGGCCGTCTTCTTGCCTCTATTCCTTTGAATTTGCAGTATTGATCTTTGAACTTAGGGAAATTGTTGATGATCGCCCAACAATGCGTAAGAGTGAATGGCTTGTCATTGTGCCGAGCCTTGAATGCTTTCAAAGATTGAAATGCCTACACGATCAACAACAATTGGACATGCAAACATATTGAAGGCCGAAGTCATGGCCGTAGCAACGAAATATAAGAGACCATACCATGTCTCCAATGCCAAGACCACTCACGGGACGTGCTTTAACGCTCTCAAGTGCGGCACAATACTTGTTGCATTCTTGTTGGATGAACAACCACCTTTTTTGAATCGAGGTGATGCCACATTCGCTCATAAATTGGCAGGGCGTAAACAACTTTCTTTCATGGAATGTGTTTGTGAACTCTTGTCCAAAAAACAAGTCCCTTTTGTTGCGCACCAATCCTCGGATCTTGGCCAACCTCCATCCAACTTTCACAAATCAACTTGTCCTCATCTTGTGAGTATGATCCCGTACGGATGCTCTTCTTCCTCTTTTGTGCTTCCGCTCTTTGGGTGAGCTCGTCAATGAACAATGGCTCGCCCACAATATCAATGCCTTCCTATTCTTCTTCACCTTCACCTTCGCAATAGATGTCATCATCTTCAAGCCACGAGTCACCATGGTCGGTGGCCTCAAAGTCTCCATTGGCAACATACTGGCCATGACCATCCTGACTCTGGGTCTCCTCGGGATCGAAGGCATCGCCATGCTCACCCATCTGGAAGGCCTCGCCACAGCCCTCGTAGATGACATTCTCCATGAACTGGTTGTAGAAGGGGTCCTCGACCGTTGGTGTTGGTGTTGGCATTTCGCCGAACAGGACGCGGGGTGCCGGCATGGTGGCCGCAGACGGCGGCTGTGCTTGCTTTCTTTGCATCTCAACGGATGGGCGACCGCCGCTGCCGGACCCTAGCGTGACTTTGAGGTCGATGACGGCCGAGGGGCGCGGGGTGGACGACACGATCACGCCAACGTCTGATGACCCCGAGAAATGGGTCTGGCCTTTGTACCTTGGCGGAGGAAAAACCGGGCAACAATGGCGTGGTCCACGACATCGGCGAGGGGCATTGCGGAGGCCGGGCGACCGACGAGCCTGTGCTCGCCGGGCCGACGGGAGGTGCCAAGAAACTCGTTGGACGACAGATCCCAAGAATGAGGAGGGCGTGTGCTTTGTTGACGATGGCCTCCTTCTCGTCGGCGTCAGCCTTGTGCCGCGTGGCCTCCAATGCAGCACGCTAGGCGGCGAACATGGGGGTGGCGTTCTTGCCCTTGCCCGCCGCCCACTGGTTCCTCCTCTTGGTCGATTCCGCATCCAGCTTTGCGAGCCCCGCCGGCGTGAGTTCCGACCGCGACTTCTTCGGACACTTGGCCGCCTTCTTCTTCACCTTTCGGGGCGGGGTCGATGGCCTGGCGGCCGAAATTCGGCGGGGCATCAGCCATGGCGGGAGGGTGGTGGGCGGAGGGGAGGTCGGGACGTGAGAGGGTTCTGGAGGGAAATGGCGCAAAACGGGGCATCGGGCGGGTGCTTTGTGCCACTGACGGGCGGTCCAGGGGAGGACAAACGCGCGCATCCCGCCCGTCCGCACGTTGTCCGTTTCACCTTAAGGGTGTATTTGGTTGAGGAACCAACTGTCATGTAATGGAATGGTTCCATTCCAGAGGAACGGGTCGGTTCCGTTCCTGTGTTTGGTAGATGCAAAAAAGTAGAACGGGTTGGTTCCGTTCCAGTGTTTGGTTTGGAAGAATAGAATGAAAAATAGAATAACAAAAATTCAAAATTTCGGCAACATTTCATTTGTATTTTCAAGAAAAACAACATAACAATATATGTTGACATAGAACTCAATTTTCAGCAATGAAGTAGCAAGTTCATTTGGCACATCCAGAAGCAATCAGCCAAAGCAAAGTGCACTACAACCATACACCATTACATGTCTTTAACATAAAAATAACCATAGCAAAGTGCACTACAGCCATACAGGTTCACATACCCAATACCCAAAAGCAACCCAATGGCACTATAGCCATACATGTCAAGTTCACATACTTGAGAACCATACAACCATATCGAATTTAGAAGTTTTTCTTCACATACCTACTCACCCAAACAGATTTGTTGGTTTCAGAGAGTTTCATGAAGGCTCTTGCAGTCTTGGGGTTGTCAACAAGATGAGCATAGTAGTGGGCAAGGTGCTCTTCATCAAATTCTTTCAAATTGGAGACTACATCCCAAAGATCATCGGGTATATCATCATCATCTCCACCAGATTTCACAAGAGTTTCAGCAACAAGTTTAAACCCATCTTTGAGAATGGCACCTAGTGGACCCTCTAGAACTTTCACCACCTTGGCCTTCTTTTTTGGTGGTCCTTTGGGGTGAGCAGACTCAACAACTTGTGGTGACGTGTTGATCTTACCATTCACCTCATCATCAATATCAATAGAGAGGAGATCATTCTCAGACCTTGCATTCATCCCCTTAACCCCAGTTGTTCCAAAAATGGTCGCCATGGCATGGTAGTGCTCAATTGGTTATTCAAGAAGGGAGCATCAGGTTTGTGGGTCTACAAAAAATTCACAAGTCATTAGCATAATTGTCGTGGATATGGGACACGGGTATCCTCATGGAGGTAGGCCGCGGCCCATCACGGGAGGTGGCCCAGCAGGCCGACTTAAACAGTTTGAATAAGACCTGGATTGCTATCCGTCTTGTAATAGAAAAGAGACTAGTCCTAATCCAACTAGGAATAGTCATGTAACCCGCCCCTCCAACATATATAAGGAGGGGCAGGGCTCCCCAAAAGAGGACAAGATTCACAAGTTCCACAAGTTGGACAAGTTAGGTTTAGACAATAGCTCTCGAGATAGAGCACTCTTGTAACCGTGATCATCATCATCAATATCATTGAAGCAGGATGTAGGCTTTTACCTCCACCGTGAGGGGCCGAACCTGGGTAAAACATCGCGTCTCTCGTCCCGCTCAACCCCTCTCAAGCTACCACATAGATGCGTTGGCCTCGCGACTAAGTCCTGATACTAAGGACATCTGCCGTGACAATTCCACGACAGTTGGCGTCCACCGTGGGGCTAGCGCACGGTGGTGTCGAGTTCTTAAAGGGATTTCACCCAGGGATCGAGGATCTCGCGATCATCCGGTGAAAAAGAGTCATCAATGCAAGTTTAAGTTTGAGAGGTTAGGGTTTCGTACGTGCAGCCGCACACGACCCGGAAGGCAGATATATTGTTTGGTGCGTCGCCGTCAAGTCATATGTTTTCAAGCCATCCGGAAAACAATAGGATTCACCACGACGGCTGCAGATGATTGTCCGCCGAAGCCATCAACTTGCACACGTTTCTGCAGTTAGAGTTGCCGAGTTGTTGTTTCTGATTAAATCAAAGAGTGCAGACATGCGCATTGTTTACATCGCATTAAGCATCACCCTGGTGTTTTCAAGTACTAGTACGCCACTAGAAGACAAGGAGAGAGGCTACGAGGAGATTAATTCCAGAATTGAGAAAAAGTTGCCAAGTTGGACTGGTGTTTGAGGCAACCTGCAGCGTCCCTGTCGGAAACCACCGTTGACCCGTTTGGAGGCTCATGCGTCTGCGGCCCCGTCTCGCTGAGCCGCCTCGCCGGGGCACCTCCACCGCCGCGAGCCGGCCTCGCTGCCGTTTTGGCCGTAGCCAGCCTCATCGAGCTTCCTTCCTCACGGCCTTGCTTCCGCCTCTGAGCCGCCGTCACCGTTAGACGAAGTCCGCCTTCTGCTGTGGCTGGATTATGAGTCCGCCTCCGAGTCGCCCTCGCCGGTGTGCTGAGCTGCGGCTATGGTTGGCCCGCTTCAAGTCTGTGAGCCGCCCGGCCTTGAGGAGCCTCTGCTCCTACCCCGTGGGTTTCGCTGCTGCTGCCGGATTACCCATGATTCAACGACCTTGGCCTCGACACTGAGTCCGCTTCGGCCTTCAAGTCGCCAAGCCCCTCGCTGGCTCCGGCTCCTGTACGCCACCGTATGTGACCTTCTACTTGGGAACCGCTGCCTATCCGAGTGTGTCTCGCCTCCTTCTGCTGGATTCTGACATGGCAAACCGCCAGCGTATCGGTCCGCCGCGAGGCGTCGAGTGAGCGGCCTTGGCAGCTGCTGCGAGCCACTGGGCGCTGACCCTCCGATCGCCCCGCTTCGTCAACCCGCCCACAGCAAGTCGCCGCATCCGCGCTCAACCCAGTTGCTTCGCGCGTGCATCGGCTGGGTTCTGTCTCTGCCTCAAGCTGGCATCACTGAGCCACCACAAACATCAACTGGACAACGACGCTCGTCACGCTGCGGCCAACAGCGTTGGCTTATTTCTTCGTTGGTGTGAAGAACCATTCCTTGTCTGTTGTGAAAAAAAAGGTTGACTTTCCAAGCTGGGCAATCGAGATGGAAAAGTTCTGCAGATCTGCTGCTGAATTGCTATTGTTTTCCTCCATAGAAAAAAGAGAAGCGGAGATGCGGCAACGTCTGGGAAGGCCAGACCGCCAGGACAGATCGAAGCACAAAGCTACAGCAATAGCAGTACATGGATGTGGCAGCGCCGCGTATGGTATTGGTGCTAGTATCAAGTACTATAACAAGGCTTCAATTAGTATAAAGTATGGATGTGACAGAGCCACCGTTATGGCCGTTTCGTTCTGCTTCCTCGGGGCTTCCTCAAGCTGTTCCCCAGGAGAGGCTTGCTACATTCACCACGCGACACCGTTGTGACCCGCTATCACCGGGCCAGCCTCACATCACCAACTGCGGGCCGCCGCTGCCGCCTCTGTGTCATGCAAGCTGCCCCAGCATTTGAGCAAATTGAAAAAGGGAATCATACGGAGTCAGGCCTCGAAGAAAACCTCAAAAGGACTTAACCCTTAAACAAAGGATAAGTTGCGTTCAACATGATGAGTACTGGAGATCTGAAGTTGATATTATTGAGAAGGTCCATTACCTTGACTGAAGGTGCAATTAAGAGCAGAAAGCATGAGCCCGGGAAAACTCCATTGATGCTCACGGCTTGTCGTGAATCGCCACGCCATCTAGGCCCGTCTCCGTCGAGTTGCCTTCGCCAGCCTGCCATTTCCACTGCCTCGTCAACCCCAACGGTCCGCTGGCTTATGCCACATCATAAAAACAAGCTAAATCACTTTGATATTTAAATTTCATTTTTTCCAATCAATTATATATATCCGGCACCTTTGAGTTAATCTCGGGGGCTATAGTTTCTTCTCATAAAGTTGAGTCATAAGGTTACCAAAGAGGACTATTTGCCACGATGCACAGTTCAAACATGGGTGCCTTACATATCAGCAAAATAATTTTATGTTCGTTCTTTACTAAGTCAGATGCAACTCGTAGCTGACCAAGTAGTGGGTATGGTATTGTTAATCGACTCTGATGCCTATCATGGACTTTGTCGACCCTGAACATATCATATTCCATGAAAAAAGTCCACACGAAAGCCTACTTAGTCGAGTCGAATGATTAACAACTTGAACACAAGTTGACAAATTCATCGAAATTATTATTTAATTTTGTTTTATACATCACGAACGATGTAATGCATTCATGTGTTTTATTTTAGGAACAAAGAGCCTCAAGACGACTCCTCGTGTCGCCTCGAGCCTCGGGGGCTATCAAGCCAGAATTTATGAAAAAACGGACTTTGTTCGTTACCAAAACACAAGTTCACAGACCACCGGATTGTTAAAGGCCTAAACAAACCCGGCGCTCGGGGGCTACAAATGATATACATACTATGGGAGTTGGAAAAAATTCGGAAAGACCTGGCTAGGGAAGACCCAGCTTGGAGACAGAATCCAGCCTCGGAGGACAACCCGACAATATCAACGTCGACGCTTCATGACCCGGCAATATCTTCATCCACATTTCGGCATCCATTACGTCAACGACCCGGAAAAAAGCTCCACGCTCAAGGAAGACAAAAGCATCAACAAAATCAAGACCTTCCGCCCGACTCTCTGAGTCACCCGAAAGCTCGGGGGCTACTGTCGTGTATATGGGACACGGGTATCCTCATGGAGGTAGGCCGCGGCCCATCACGGGAGGTGGCCCAGCAGGCCGACTTAAACAGTTTGAATAAGACCTGGATTGCTATCCGTCTTGTAATAGAAAAGAGACTAGTCCTAATCCAACTAGGACTAGTCATGTAACCCGCCCCTCCAACATATATAAAGAGGGACAGGGCTTCCCAAAAGGGGACAAGATTCACAAGTTCCACAAGTTGGACAAGTTAGGTTTAGACAATAGCTCTCGAGATAGAGCACTCTTATAACCGTGATCATCATCATCAATATCAATGAAGCAGGATGTAGGCTTTTACCTTCACCGTGAGGGGCCGAACCTGGGTAAAACATCGTGTCTCTCGTCCCGCTCAACCCCTCTCAAGCTACCACATAGATGCGTTGGCCTCGCGACTAAGTCCTGATACTAAGGACATCTGCCGTGACAATTCCACGACAATAATGAAGGCAGAAAATGGGATGATATTGTTCATAATATAAGAAGCTCACCATGCAATGACCTGCATAGTGTTCTTCGCTGAGCCTAATTGTGCAAGTATCTTCATCCCATAGAGCTCCACTTAAATTCTTCAAATTGACAACCCTGACCCAAATCTTCCTCCACTTCTTGAGATGGTTTCTAACTTGATCAGAGGTGATAGCTAGCTTGAATTGCTCATTCAAAACAGCAGTACATTGTTTGAGATGTGTCTCCCTGAATCCACTAGAAGTTCTCTTCCCTTTAGCAACAAGGTCAGCCAAAAAACCTAGCATATTGTTGGTCATGGAAGATGTCCATACAATGACCCCACTTTTTCCGGACTTCCCACTTGCAGCGGTAACTTCAACATTGTCCATTTCTGTCCAGCCATAAAAAATTTGCAAAAAAATGGATTAAAACATCTAAATTTATAAGTTACAATCTTCCCAGCCATGAAATGTTGCAAAAACTAGGATGAAATCAGCACAAACACATGATTTAAAATATATAAAAGTCACAATCTGCCCAGCCATCAAAATGTTGCAATAAAAAGGATGAAATCAGCACAAACACATGATTTAAACATATAGAAGATACAATCTGCCCAGCCATCAAAATGTTGCAATAAAAGGGATGAAATCATCACAAATATATGGTTTTACATAATAAATACCACAATATGTCCGGCCATCAAATAAATGCAAAGGTAGTTGCATAAACATTACAAATACATAGTGCGACGCACTCATAAATTTGCATACATGAGTTGCCTATCTTCCCACATTTGGGTAGCAATTTGTAGCCTATGGTCTACCAAGGCCCTATTATCACTTAATTGTTGCCTTGATGTTCGAATTGGTTGGGTGGTCCATGTCACTTCCGGTATAATGAATTCATCGATCCCTTGTGATAGTGCATAATTATGAAGAACACAACACGCTATAACAATGTCGATTTGGACTGGGAAAGTGAAGAATGGTTTGGCATCATCTAAAATTTTGAAACGCCTCTTGAGAGATCCAAAATCCCTCTCCACCGTCACCCGTAGAGATGAGTGCCTAAGGTTGAATAGCTCCTTATCATTTTGGACCGGATTGTTGCCCCACTCATTCAAATGATACCTCACGCTACGAAAAGGTGGTAAGAACCCAGGCTTGACTCCATAACCGACATCAACTAGGTAGTACTTTCCTAAAAAAGTAAAAACAAATATTCGTTACAACGGTTTCTTAAGGCAGTAACATATGGACAAATTCTATCTAGGTCAACTTCTTACCAGGTGGTACTTGTAAGCCTCTCTCACGAGTTAATGCATCAGCTAAAACGGGCGCGTCGTGTGCGGACCCTTCCCAACCAGCCAACACATATGTGAACCGGAGGTCAAAGTCTACTGCTGCCATCACATTTTGAGTGGTAAAGGCCTTCCTACCACGAAAAGAAGGTTCCACATCTTTGGTAACACCTGCTCGCACATGTGTACCATCGATAGCTCCAATACAATCCTATATGGTGACTAGTATTAAATGGCATATCATATAGCCTAGATAGATAAGAAATAGTTTTTGAAATTACCTTAAAATATGGGTCAAATCGATGATTTCCTGCAATTTTTTCAGGGGTTTCCAATGATGGCGGCCTTATATAATCATTACGAAGCTCGCCTATGGCATGAAGAACCTTTCTAAAATAGATGCTGGTTGTGTCGTATGATCTAGCAAAATTGGTTGAAATACCCCTATTTCGAAGGTTATGCCCAATTGTATGCAAAAACATTACCAATTGTTGCTCCACACTAAGATGTGGACTGTCTTCTAGCAATTTGCGATCCCTCAATATGCCGCACAAGCGAAAGAATGCAGCTCTTTCAAACCTTAGCATGTTTTTGCATAACGCATCGCTTTGCCAAATTTTTTGGTTTAGATAATTAAATCTGATTCGATCTCTTTCATGCATTGGGCCATAGGTAATACGTGGTCTCGTCTTCCTTATTATAGCCCGAACAATGACTGCCATTGCAGCTAGTGCAACAAAAATAGCGGCTCCCCTAGCCATCCTTTTTCTTTTGTTCATCTTGCTTACCATCTACAAGTAATGCATAGTATCAAAAATATGGCTAGCAATGACTTATAAACATGGATCTGCTTGTACGAAGCAGCACATATTGAAATAAAAATTGGGTAACCATGGAACTGCATACTACACAGAAGCACATATATATGAAACAAATTGAGGAGGAACATGGCACACAGGAAATAAAATCGGCCCAAACATGAACATATACAGAGATGTGCGAAGGGGTAGTGGAAACTGCACCTTGCCTCCGCTGCTAGGTGCTGATTCAGACCTTCTGCAGCACCTCCGGTCGCCCCTATGTGGTAGCCGCCCCTCTGCTTCATCGCTGCTCCTAGGATCTGGACCGTGGCCGATCTGCTTCGTCGTTGCTGCTTGCTAGGTCGCCGCCATGGTGCAGATGCGCGCCATCACAGAGGAGACGGCGGGGGGAAGGTGAAGCCGGGCCGGGGAGGGATGGACAAGGCAGATCGAGAAGGGGGAGAAGCGGGAGGGTGGCGGCGCTAGTCTAGGAGCAGCGACAGGAGATGCGGGAGCAGCGAGAGGAAAGCGATAGGGCTACGGGTGCGGGGCGAGGGGCTCGTTCCCTGTTGTCCGGCCGATTTCGAGGTATGCCTCGGTTCGGCATAATGAGCGAATATTCCCGTTCCTGGGACGAGTGGGTTCTGAATCGTTCGACTAACTAAACGCGGGAATGGGCCGTAGGAATGGGTTGGACCCATGATGTTCTATCCGGTGACAACAACCAAACACACCCTAAAGGCATATCAAATTTGGGCCGGAGATGAGTCAAAAGGAGATAAAAACGAGCAAAAGTCGTTTGCGCCTGCGCGCTAGGCCGTTTGGTATCTTCATTTTGCACCAAACGGTCGCACCCGGACAGGACGGAGTCGTGTTCTGGAGTTGGCCTTAAGATTGTGATTCCTCGGTCCGATCCTTTTCTCACGCTCGGGCACTCGGCCCCAGTGGAGGAGGAATTAGGAGCGCACCATCCGGTCCCGCTTTTCAGTGATGGGTGTAGGCGTGGGCACATGTGCTGGTACGTCAAACACTGGGTGTTTCGAACGGACGAAGCGCGGAAGGTACGGGATTTTGAAATTTTAGGGACGTGCAGATTATAGTCCTAAGCCCTATTGACATGGCTAAACGGGCTGGTGCATGTTGAATATATTGATTATTAGAAAAAGATAAGATAGATTAGAATTTGTTTTAACTTGTCTTGTATCTTAAATTGATTATTATACTTTTATATATATGCCTACGAGGCTCGAGCAATACAATAAAATATTTCACGAATTCTCTCTTTCCTTTATGACATGGTATCAGTCTAACCGATCCAATCCTAGTCGTCACCCACTGCTTTCGCCCCGCGCCGCCCTCGGGGCGGTCGGCCTCCATGATCATCGTCGGGGGCCGCGCCGCTCGTACCTAGGGTTCGTCCGCCGGTCGTGTTGATCGGCTGCCCTAGAGAGTCTTTTTCCCGAGCCCTTGCTCCGGATTTTTCACTCTCTCGCCGGTCGTTTTGGTTGGCGTTTTTCTTTTTGGTTTTCCGATTTATGCTTGATCGGTTTGCACCGTCCGCTGCCGCCGTCGACCACCGTGCGCCTCCACTCCGACACCGGTGCAACTGGCCGGCCTCTTCACCGACCCGGCGGCCTCGCGTGTGTGACGCCCTCGATTCAATCGTACACTAATCATGCACGCAAATGTGTACGGTCAAGATCAAGGACTCACGGGAAGATATCACAACACAACTCTAGACACAAATTAAAATAATACAAGCTTTATATTACAAGCCAGGGGCCTCGAGGGCTCGAATACATAAGCTCGAAGACACAAGAGTCAACGGAAGCAACAATATCTGAGTACAGACATAAGTTAGACAAGATTGCCTTAAGAAGGCTAGCACACAAGTAACAATGATCGAAAAGGCAAGGCCTCCTGCCTGGGAGCCTCCTAACTACTCTTAGTCGTCTGCGGTTTTCACGTAGTAGTAGGCATCCTCCGGGTAGTAGTAGTCATCAGTGGCGTCGTCTGACTCCTGGGATCCGTCATCTGGTCGTAACAAACGGGTATGGGGGAAAAAGAGGTAGCAAAACAACCGTGAGTACTCATCCAAAGTACTCGCAAGACTTACATCAGATCTAAACTAAGTATGCATCTGTATCAAAGGAATGGGTTGTATCTGTGGACTAAACTGCAGAATGCCAGAATAGAGGAAAGGCTTAGTCCTATCGATGACTAGCATCTTCTGGAAACCACCATCTTGCAGCAACAGGAGGGAGTAGAGTAGCATAAAGTAAAGTAGCAGTAGTGTTAGCAACCTCGGCCAGAGATCCTTTCTGGACTCCCTGCGAGAAAGCAATCCCAGAGCCATACTATCCATTTCTCATCACAAACCAATTCTCATCACAAGTATCCAGTTCTACTTGTATCGATCGGGATACAACTCCAAGTGTCCGTTACCGTAGGACAGGCTATCGATAGATGTTTTCTTCCCTGCAGGGGTGCACTAACTTACCCACCACGCTGGATTAACTCCGGCCGGACACACTTTCCTGGGTCATGCCCGGCCTCGGCCAAACAATACGCCGCAACCCGACCTAGGCTTAATAGAGAGGCCAGCACGCCGGACTAAACCTATGCCCCCAGGGGTCATGGGCCATCTCCCCGAGAACTCCTGCACGTTGTGTACGCGGCCGGTGAGCAGACCTAGCTACCTTCTTCAACAAGGCAGGAGCTTACGCAGTCCAACCCGGCGCGCGCCGCTCAGTCGCTGACGTCTATTAAGCTTCGGCTGATGCATACGACGCAGAACGCCCATACTATGCCCACGTGATGGTTAGTGCTATCAGGCCAGAGCCCCTCGGATCAAATATCCAAATCATAGTGGATTAGGAACGCGCGGTAACGAGTAGAGACTCACGATCGATGTGACCCCATCGCTCCGTCTCGAGTACTTGCGGCAAGGGCTAAGAATGCCCGGCCACGCCTCGTAAGTATCTCGCGGGCACCTTCCAGGTCAACCCGACTCCACATCACTCGCTAATAAGCTCGTGCGGGTACCCCTCAGGGTCGACCCGTCTTTAGTAACATGGTTCAGTGTAAAGTTATAGTAACCATAGTAACTGTGTGTCTAACACCAAAGGGAAAACCCGAGGAATCACCCCCAGTGAATTCCACTCGCTGTTATCATCAAGGTGAACGTAAGAGGATCCACCCTCGAGGTTCACGTTTGATGGGTTGCACGACAGAGCCGTAACGGAAGTGGTTAAGGAGGAAATCACCCTCGATGACCTCGACCGTATAGCTACACTACGGAGATCTCATCAGGAGTGATGTAAGAGGTTCCACCCTCGGCACTCGATGGTAACTCTGCAGAGTCATACAACTAGGGGGGTGATGTGCGGTGTCGGGGCCTGGACGTCGATCACGTTGATCGAGTCATCGAACATAAAGCCAGGCAACTGGGACAAGGTGGGGTCACTGATGGATCGCTAACCAACCTATACTAAGCAGTTTAGGATAAGCAGGTAACAACAACAGGCTATGCATCAGAGTAGGATCATACAGAAAGCAGTAGCAGTTCTAATGCAAGTATGAGAGGGAAAGAAATGGGCGGTATTAGAATGCTCAAGGGGGGGGGTTGCTTGCCTGGTTGCTCTGGCAAGGAGGGGGGTCATCGTCGACGTAGTCGATCACAAGGGCAGCATCGGTCTCGGGGTCTACTGGAGAGAAGAGGGGGAAGGAACAGTAAATATAAAGCAAACATAGCACCACAAAGCATAACATGGCAATAAGATGTGCCGGGTGTGACATAACGCGGTAGGAGGTGATACCGGCGAAGGGGGAAAACATCCAGGAAAGAATCCCCGGTGTTTCGGGTTTTTGGACAGATGAACCGGAGGGGGAAAGTGGCATGTTCGCTATGCTAGGGATGCTTGGCGGACGAATGGGTTGCGTATTCGGGTTCGTCTCGTCGTTCTGAGCAACTTTCATGTACAAAGTTTTTCCATCCAAGCTACGGTTTATTTTATATTAATTTTAAAAAATTTAAATCATTTTTAGGATTTATTTAATTATTTAAAACCAACATTATCCAGAACAATGCATGCTGACGTCAGGATGACGTGAGCATGACGCCAGCAGTTGACCGTTGACCTGGTCAACCTGACGTGTGGGCCCTATGGGACCCACCTGTCATTCTTTGTTTAGGTTAATTAGGGTTTGGTTAATTAATTACTATTTGATTAAACTAACAGGTTAATTAGATTAATTAAATAGGATTCATTAACTTAATTAATTAATTATTTTAATTATTATTTATTTATTTTTAATTTTACTTTAAAAAAACGCTCCAAGGGCTGGGCCCCACATGTCATAGGGCCTAGGGGCCAATTGGGCGCCGCTCGCGGGCGTGGGCATGGGCGCCTGCCCGAACACACGGGCGAGGCCGTGGCCGGTGATGGCCACCAGGGCGCGACGGGGCGTCGGTAGCTGGCGAGGTCGGGGGGGGGGGGGGCAGCACCGGCGAGCGGTGGGGCCGGGCCGGCCACAGGGAAGGGGCCCAGGCGCGGCCATGGCCGGGCAAGCCTGGCGGGAAGGGGGTGAACAGGCGCGGCCTGGGCGTCGCGGGCGGAGCAGTGGGGGAGGGGACGACGACAGTGGGGGCTACAGGTGCGGGCGCCCGTGGAGGGGCGAACCCGGGCGCGGGGGAGGCCATGGCCTCAACGAGGCAGCAGGGGCACCGACGCGGCGCGGCCTAGTGCCTGGCGCGCGCGGCCAGGGGGCGCGGCCAGCCGCGGGAGCTGCGACAGGTGAGCGGGGCGCGTGGGCACGCACAGCGACAGGCACAGCGAAGGCAAGGCGGCAATCACGGCGGGGTGGCCGCGGGCGTGTGCGTGCGCGAGCAGGGCCCCAGCAGGGCACGAACGACGTGGCCAGGGGGCGAGCGCGTCAGCGGACAGGTGTGGACCGGCATGGGCTTGTCGGGCGACGGGGAAAAGGGGAAAAGGGGAGGGGCGCTCACGAGGGGAACGTAGGGCACATGGCCGTGGGCTCGGGGAAGTTCGGGGTGACCGGCGATGGAGAGACGGGGAGGCGAGGCGACGCGGAGCGGCTCCGGCGAGCGGCGTCCGATGACGAGGTTGGGGCGGGGAGGCCCTTCCGGATCCAGGAACGGGGAGGAGGATGGGGCCGCGAGAATGACGACGACGACGGGGCAACGCCAGGCGGCATCAGCGAGGTAGCGCCGGCGTGGTGGCGCCGGGAAGGGCAGCGGCGGGGTCGCGGGATCGAGTGATTTCCTTGATCCCGATCAGGAGGAACAGAGGAGGGGTGGGGAGTGGGGGATCGAGGGGAGTGGGGAGGGAGTTGTCCAGATATTTTAGGGCGTGGGAGGATAAGGGAGAGGGAGAGGTGGGCCTGGTGGGCCGACCAGCTGGGTGGGCCGGTAGGCTGAGGCCCAGGTGGGCAAAGGGGGGGGGGGGTTGTGGCCCCTCTTCTTTTGCTTTTGCAATTTCTTTTATTCTTTCAGTTTTTTATTGTTAATTATTTATTTTAGGCTAACAAATGAACTTTGTTAAATGTGCCATTTATCAAATAAATACTAGACAGTATTATAAGGCAGCACACGGAGTTTTAGTTTATTTTGAAAAGGTTAGATATTTATTTAAATCGAAACGGTCGATTTAATTGTTGCTAATCAAAAATTAATTCCAGGGGCATTTTGGGAATTCAAAAGAGGTTGGCTCCAACATGACAAATATCCAGGGATTATTTGCCACACCTTGAACATTTTTATTTGCATGTTTGACAAATTTAAAATTAGGCTTAAATTTGAATTTGAATTTGACTTATGCCTCGGATCATATGAGGATTAGTAACAGTAAGAGTGATGACCTGGCATCATTAGCATGAGATTACTGTAGCTTAATTATCCGGGCGTCACAGTGTGACAGGCGGCCCCTAACGACCGTCTCGTCCGTGCGTCTGCCAACCCGTCGCCCCGACCCGGCGGTCTCACGCGATAGGCAGCCCCTCACGGCCGTCGTCCGCGCGTCGGCCCGCTCGTCGACCTACGTCGGTCGTCACTGCCCTATCCCTGAGTTCAGCGCACCCCTCCACCGATCGAGCAACGGGCTGCCGCTGTGTCGCCCCATCGGACCGCAGCGCCGCCGCCCCATGGTTCTCCCCGTGGCTGCACTGATCTGCATCGCCGCTGCGTCGCCCCTTTGGGTCGTAGTGCCGTGGCACGAGGTCCCCGCCGCCGTCCTGAGGCCATTCCCGTGGGTGCACCACCTCGCGCGCTGCCGCTGCGTCGCCCCTTCGGGCCGTAGTGTCGTGGCCCGCGGTCAACCGCCGCACCGAGGCCGTCCATTCCAGGTCATCCCTGAGGCTGCACCGACCCTTCCATTGCCGCTGTGTCGCCCCGTCGGGCCGTATCGAGCGTGGCACGCGATCTCTGCAACCGCCCTGAGGTCTTCCCCGTCGTCGCCCCGACCTGCCCGCCGCCGTTGCGTCGCCCCTTCGGGCCGTAATGCTGCGGTCCGCGGTCCACCTCCGTCCACGCGCGTTGACTTCCACGTGATATGCGCCGTGCCGCCTCCCTTGGCGCGGGAACATCACCGTCCGCGCTGGTCTTCGTCACGC
Source organism: Triticum aestivum (assembly GCF_018294505.1). Lineage (NCBI taxonomy): Eukaryota > Viridiplantae > Streptophyta > Magnoliopsida > Poales > Poaceae > Triticum > Triticum aestivum. The sequence continues at coordinate 37,859,157 of NC_057794.1, forward strand.
TGTCGGGTTCATTATCACCTACTTCGAGCACCGCCGCCGTTGCTCTTCTTCCGCGGCTCCACGACTACTACTTCGACACCGGCGACCCCCGACTCGACACCGACCATGGCGTTCTTCGCACGACTACCTCGACTATGGCTACACCACCTACGCTCTTGGCTACCTCAACAAACGTCACAAAGGGCTACCGCCTTGCTTGAGCAACTCCGTCGGTCTCCACTCCAGCCACGCCTTCCGCGATGCATCGACCATTCGACTGTGTGTGGGGGGGTGTCCATCGGCTTACCTTCGGATTCTTCTCCAGTCTCACAGTCTACGTCGCTACCGTTGTGACTACAGGGGATGTTGAGTATATTGATTATTAGGAAAGACGAGATAGACTAGAATTTGTTTTGGCTTGTCTTGTATTTTAAGTTGATCATTGTACTCATATATATATATATTTATATATAGTGTTACTATTCATCACCTAGGGTGCAAAATAAGTTATTCTTCACCCGAGGTAATCTTACGATCATTTTATAATTGAATTACGTTTTGAATTCAAATAGTTACATTCCTATTGATTCACTACGTAAAATTTAACATAAGAAAATAAAAATATAGGTCATAAGACAAGAAAATTTGCAGTTTATGTGTATTTTAGACTCTGTTTTTACGTTTGTAATTTTACATAACATAAATTTTTTTTACGGTGATTATATATTTTCTTACGGTCCCTTTCTGTGTCGGAAATAAGATAAAACTTACGTAACGTAAAATTACGATGCATTAATGGTAAAATAAAAGGGGTGAAGAATAACTATTCCTCACCCAGGGTGACGAATATATATATATATGATGACCATTTGGGACACCTAGGTGCCTGGGCACCTTACCTATAAATCGTTCGATTATGCTGAGATATGTGCACTTGTACTCGTACTAGAGCGTTTCATTAGGAAAGAATTATTTGCTAATTATTGCTTGATTTGAGACACTTAATTCCCACATTAGAATGGAAACCGAGAATAAATAATTAATGGTCATATGCATGGCTTTTTTTTACGGGAATATGCTTGGCATTGGTACATGGACTTTTCTACAGAGAACAAGAATTCGTATTGTATTGATGTTTTATACCTTTTTGGAGAAACGTATGTCACATGACACCATATTCATGTTATATTCTTGGAGAAAATAGTTTGTCCGTAAAATATCTTTGGTACATATACATACCCAAAAAAAGTATATCATTATTAGGTATGTCCTCATTAAAACTATATTATTTTTGGATATGTCTTCAAGGCATATACATGTACTAAATAATGAGTTTGTGTGTACAATATCTTAGGTATATATACATACCCTATATATTAGGTATATCTAAATTATACAATTTTGGGGTATATCTCGAGCATCAGTTACAAGTATGTGTCAACATAATATATGTGTAATAAAAAATAGTGTTCGGGTATGTAGCGTCCAAAGTATATCAATTTTGTTTATATCTACAAAGCATGCGTATAATAAAAATGGGTATGCCGGCATTATGTCTTAGGTCGACATAGACATGGGGAAAATTATGTGTGGGTATTGGCACGAAATATGCATTCCTAAAACTAAAAAGAATCATGTGTGGGTATTTGTGTGCATGAAACAAATCATCTGTGGGTATCAGCATGCATCATATTTTCCTAAAGGTAAAATAATAATTTGGGTCACATTATATTATATGGTTATCTTAATTTGTATAGAAATATTAGGCGTTAAAAAGTGTGACCCGGCCGTATATTATTTTGTCGTATCTGATACCTGAAAAATCAGAGCGTACATACATACCTTTTTTGTTTGGAAAGAAATCATTGCTAGGAAACAATAGTATATTTGTTTTTTGGAAAGCAATCAATGAGGGCTGATGGTTGTAGTGCATGCAAATAAATTTGGAAAGTCATTTTGTTATGTATTATACATCATGCACTATAAACGTGAGTTGCCATATAATGGGTCTAGGTGCCCGGCCCCAGACAAATTACCCACAAGGCTCAATCAATACAACGAACTATTCCACCAATCCTCTCTTTCTCTTCTGACAGTACCTTTGCTTGGAGGCTACAACACCAGGTCGGAATGGCCGCTGCAGCTATCCCAGCTACAATGGGTGACGATGGTTATAAATTTCTAATGCAAAAGCCAGCGCATCCTGTAAAACGGTACGTGAATCCCGTCGATTTCTCTGATATTTCTCTGAATCCCGTCATGATTCGCTTTGCTTTTTTGTACTGAAATCTGGAGGGGTTAACATTGAGTGAGTTCAGTGTGCATCTCTTGCATTGGATCCTGGAAGAAAATGTTTATAGACATAGGACAGGCAGTATGCAGGTTATTTTTGCAAGCGGGACAAAACCACTAGAAATGCCTATTTTCACATTCACTCTCATTCGACCATTAGTAAAAGACATTCAACATTTCGTCAATATATTAGTAAAATGCACAAGGTTATGTCGTATGCTCCACCTTTGTCAAACCTGCCGTCACCCCCTTTTGTTTGCTGTTGTGGGTGGGTGGGTAGGGGGGGTGGGGGTGGTGGTGGTGGGGGGGGGGGGGAGTTACGGGGTTACTTCCTCCATTCCACAATGTAGTGCTTCCTCTATCTACGTGCTTCAACTTTGATCGTAAATTTAACTACCAAGACCGATTGCGACGGGAGCAAAAATTATATCAGTGAATTCGTATTTGAAAGAAGTTTTCAATTATATATTTTTTTCTCCCGCCGCAGTTGGTCTCGTTGGTTAAATTTATGGTCAAAGTTGGACCTCGGGAAGCGCGGGCGCACTATATTTTGGAATGGAGGGAGTATTTTGCCAATTTCCTTGGAGGGAGTTCTTTTGCACCCCATGTAGTCAAACTCACCTTCATCCATCTCTCATGGATTGGCGCAAGCAAGTGACCATTGTACTCTCTCTGTCCACGTTTATTAGTCTCTCTTTTATTTTGGGTCAAAGTTTGACCATGAATATATCACAAAAATACACCACGAAAAATCTCTTTCAAATACAAATCTAACAGTATACTTTTTATAAAATATAATTTGTATTTTTAGTCAAATAGAAAGTCAAAGTTGGATCCAAAATACAAGGGAGGCTAATAAACCCGGATGGAGGTACTATCTACCAAAACATTGACTTCCCTGACCTATCCACTATCTTCGCCTTATAAAGGCGGACGAGGCCTAGGGTTACAAGAATCCTATCGACCTAAAGCCATGCTTGGTGGAGGAGTCCTTGGCGTGCCTGCCAAGGTACTAGACTTTCTTGGAGAGGGCTCCTTGCGTTAGTCGAAGGCCTTCTGAATTGTCACGGCCTGCTGGCCCCTAGGGCCAGCCCAACATCCAGCTTGCCATCCGACGAGCCACCTCAGGTGTAGCACACCGGCATATGGTGGATTCGTGCACAAGTTTGGGCTGTCTGAACATGCCTTAAATTTCATCTCCCAAATGAGTAGGGGATCACATCAACAACTTATACTCCCACCACCCCTCAATATTTGGCACATTTTTTATGAAGATTGTGGGCAGCAGAAAGACCGATTTTGGATTGAGATGCCCCCACTAGGTCTTAATTGCGGCCGTGAAATCTTGCCAAATTTGAGGAAAAGCAAACCATTGATGGCTGAGATAGGGAACAGTGGGAGATGCGAGGAGAGAGAACACATCAGATGTAAAAGCTACTCCCTCCGTTCCAAATTACTCGTCACAGAAATAGATGTATCTAGAACTAAAATACATCTAGATACATTCATACCTGCGACAAGTAATTCGGAACGGAGGGAGTAGATCATTAATGGCCTCCTCACATAGATTGCATATAATTACTCTCTACCATGGTTTAGAGGGGCAAGATGAGAAGTTGGATTCATTTGTGAGCCTTGGGTAAATTGTTTGAAATTTATGCCGCCTATTTTGGGTTGGAGATATGCTACGAATCTTGCGGGCCGAGTTGCATGGAAATTTATTATGAAATACATAATTTCAAATAGACAATAAATGACTTGAGATGAATCAAAGGTATTAGGAATACGAATAACAAATGAATCTGATAGGTTTGGAAGTGCAAAACATAGCACTATCACAAAAGACATGAAAATATTAGGAATAGTGGCTCTGGTAGAACAAAGAAAAAACTGGCCTTGATCTCATGTTGATGAGGGTTAAAAATAGATTCGAGCAAATATTCAAATACACATGGAACTAAGATATAGGAGGCTAATCCAACGAATTTTGGTGGCACCATTCCTTTGATCCAAATGGTGTTTAAAGGGAAGGAAACCATAAGGATCAATCACATAAATAACCCCCCAAACAATATAAAGAGTAGCTTAAGCTTGTTTGAGCTACATATGCATGCATGTCAATGTTGTGTCCCGTAAGGTAGATGCACTGTTAGGGTTATCGGTACGATCTACCGATCTCGGCAATCCGTTGCAAAATCGGACGGCTAGGAGAGCAAAGGGCCGTGATCATTGATGGAATAAGGAATCAATCAAACCATTACTCCCTTCGTTTATAAATATAAGTCTTTTTAGTGATTTCAGTATAAACTACATATGGATGTATATAGACCTATTTTAGAGTGTAGATTCACTCATTTTGCTTCGTATGTAGTCTATATTGGAATCTCTAAAATGACTTATCTTTAAGAACGGAAGGAGAATTTCACGATATGGTGTTTTTTTCCCATTGATATGAACCAAATTCGTTTAATATATGCTAACAAATAAGCGGCTCAGCAGTAACCGTTTCCTAGCCACTGCCAACAAAAAATTAAACGTGTGCATGAACTGTGCCCATCCACCAGCCCCACTCACACCTAGAAAGCGTATGAACCGGGCGGCGTCATGAAACCCTCGGATGCTCCAAGACAATGATAGGGACCACCAAGGGTTTGGATACATGTATGTCATTCAACTACCTCACTCCGGCCTCCTAGACACGCCAACCCCACGAGGAATCAGGAAACAAGTGACGAACTACGCAGCACCCACTGGCAAGGCCACGCGGTGCCAGGGTTTTCGAAACCTTTTGGTCCCGGGCCCACATGCCAACCAGCTACAACGCAACCAAGCAGTGCTGGCACTCACCACAACAGTTAGCTAGCAAAAACATCTTCTAGAGAAAAAAAGCAAGAAATTGTATGCACTGAAGCTAGTACTAGCATTGAGATTGCAATACGGATGTATGTGAACGAATGTACTAGCATCAACGAACATACTAACTCGAGTATCAAGAGTAATGCAATTACTAGTACACCACATTACATCTTCCAATTGCTGATGATACCATAGTAACGAAGCACCACTAGTGCTATTATGGAAATGAATATCACGGAGTACAACTCAAAATTAGAAATCACTAAGAAGTCATCACTTGCTGCTTACAACTAGTTTCCTGGTGGGATCCATACATACCAACTCTGACTCTATCTGACCAATTAATCGATGGATTATGTAGCTAACAATGGTAGCACCGAATTGAATGTGAACTGTGATCCGCAAATTCACTTTGCTTGCTTACTGTTGGGTGGAGGCGCTTGTTGAGTTGACAGGGTCAGCGATTGTCCTGCACCCGGTAGGACTCCATGTTGATCTGCGATAACCGCGCGCCGGGAAATAGCAGCTGGGGACAGGAGCGTTTATGGAATTAAAAACGGGTCCCTAGGGAGGAGCGGCAGGGGTTGGAATGTAAGGGGGTCGGGGGAGGGAGCAAAGGAGGCACATGAACTCACATCGATCTGCTTTTGCACTTTGCGGGGCCGACCGCGAGGGCGGTTACGCAGGAGTGCGCCGGTGAGGCTGTAGATGTCTTCCTCAATCTCCTCTGCGGAGAGTGATACGGAGAATTGCGGCTTCTTTATCGCATCTGCGCGGACCGACCGTCGCTCGCGCTCGAAAGTCTGCGGCGACGCACTCGCCGCGGTCGTGGCCACGAGGGATGGCATAGCAAGGCGATGCTGGCGGCCAGGGTGGGCATTCAACAACCATGGAGAAACCGCCTCGGTGACCTCAGGGTACTTGTCAACTGCGGGGTTGCCGGTGCCCGATGCCTCTGCCACCTTGCCAAGGCGAAGTTGTAGCCTCTCCCTGACCTCATATTGCTGATTCGATGAGGATCCCATGTCCGGGGCGATGGTTTCGCCATGACGGTTGATGGGAACGCACCGCAGCTGCCGTTGGCTACCCCAGGGCTTGAGCATTGATGGCAGCGACATCAGCCTTCCTCGTTCGGCACTCGACGGTGTTGGATCTACCTCCACGGCCCCACCACCCGCCTCCCTAGGACCACCTTCCTTGGTGAGATCTGATGGGAAAGTCGCAGGCGGCGGCTCCGTCGAGTTCACCATGACTGGGGGCGATGTCGCGCCCACAATCGCCGCTTTTGCAGCTGCTCTAGATCTGGTTGCGGCGGCAATGAGAGGGGTATGGTGTGATGTGGTGAGGACGAGATCTGAGATACGACGAGGACGAGGTTGGGTTTGCTTGCGGCATTTAAAGCATGGGCTAAATGGAAAATAGATGGATGTGTCATTGATGAATAAGTAACGGGGGGAGGGGGGCGTCTGTACGCTTGAATTTAGGAGAGGGTACAATGAGGTTTCCCCCTATGCTTTATGTCTTTTTTGGGATTTATTTATGAAATGGTGTTTTTTCCTGTTTTATGTGGGCTTTCATGTGTGTACACTCCATTTCTCTATGAATTTCTCCCTCTAGACCATTTTATGGGTCATCCTTTTTAAACTAATAATGTTTCAGTGTACCTTTCTGTTTAGGGAAAAAAGTGCATACAATGCAATGCTGATCTACACATTCACCTTCATGTTGAATGATCCTATAAAAACATAAAAATTACTTTAAAGCTTCATCCGACAACAAATCTAAGGATATATTTTTAATGACGTGTAAGACATGTTTTGGTAGTCAAATTGCCGACCTAAAACCATGCATGTCATACAAAACTGGATATAGTAATCATGCTCATAAGAGCATCTCCAACAAAAGGGCAACACCGCCTTTTTGGGCTTTTGGATGCCATAAAACGTCTCCAATAGCTGCCCAAAAACTCCAACATGGTCAAAAACGTTTTTGGGTAGCCCAAAAACAACTGGGTGCATATATGTGGCACAAAGGTTGCTGCCCAAAAATTCCAATCCACCCCTCGCCGCCCAACCGCATCCTTCCCATAGCTCCCCACAGCCAAATCTGTTGCCGCTGCTACCGCACTGACACTACTGCAGGATGCTGCTAACGCGTGTTGGGGAACGTTGCAGAAAATTAAAATTTTTCCTACGGTTTCACCAAGATCCATCTATGAGTTCATCTAAGCAACGAGTCTAGGGAGAGAGTTTGCATCTACATACCACTTGTAGATCGAGTGCGAAAGCTTGCAAGGTGATGATGTAGTCGTACTCGACGTGATCCAAATCACCGATGACCAGCGCCGAACGGACGGCACCTCCGCGTTCAACACACGTACGGGACGGGAGACGTCTCCTCCTTCTTGATCCAGCAAGGGGGAAGGAGAGGTTGATGAAGATCCAGCAGCACAACGGCGTGGTGGTGGATGCAGGGCGTCACAGCAGCAGGGCTTCGCCGAGACTACGAGGGAGAGACGTAACGGGGGGAGGTGGAGGCGCCAGGGGCTGGTGTATGAAGTCCCTCCTCTCCCCCACTATATATAGGGGTGCCAAGGGGGGGGGGGGCGCCGGCCCTAGTAGATGAGATCTACTAGGGGGGGCGGCGGCCTAGGGGAGGTTTCCCTCCCCCCCAAGGCACCTAGGGGTGCCTTCCACCACTAGGACTCCTCCTAGGGGGAAACCCTAGGCGCATGGGCCTATAGGGGCTGGTGCCCTTGGCCCATGATGGCCAAGGCGCACCCCCTACAGCCCATGTGCCCCCCCGGGACAGGTGGCCCCACCCGGTGGACCCCCGGGACCCTTCCGGTGGTCCCGGTACAATACTGATAACCCCAAAACTTGTCCCGATGCCCGAAATAGCACTTCCTATATATAATTGTTTACCTCCGGACCATTCCGGAACTCCTCGTGACGTCCGGGATCTCATCCGGGACTCCGAACAACATTCGGGTTTCTGCATATACATATCTTCATAACCCTAGCGTCACCGAACCTTAAGTGTGTAGACCCTACGGGTTCGGGAGACATGCAGACATGACCGAGACGCTCTCAGTCAATAACCATCAGCGGGATCTGGATACCCATGATGGCTCCCACATGCTCCTCGATGTTGTCATCGGATGAACCGCGATGTCGAGGATTCGATCAAAACCCTGTATGCAATTCCCTTTGTCAATCGGTACGTTACTTGCCCGAGACTCGATCGTCGGTATCCCAATACCTTGTTCAGTCTCGTTACCGGCAAGTCACTTTACTCGTACCGTAATGCATGATCCCGTGTCCAACACCTTGGTCACATTGAGCTCAATATGATGATGCATTACCGAGTGGGCCCAGAGATACCTCTCCGTCATACGGAGTGACAAATCCCAGTCTTGATCCGTGTCAACCCAACAGCTACTTTCAGAGATACCTGTAATGCACCTTTATAGTCACCCAGTTACGTTGTGATGTTTGATACACCCAAGGCACTCTTACGGTATCCGGGAGTTACACGATCTCATGGTCGAAGGAAGAGATACTTGACACTAGCAAAGCTCTAGCAAAACGAACTACACGATCTTTTATGCTATGCTTAGGATTGGGTCTTGTCCATCACATCATTCTCCTAATGATGTGATCCCGTTATCAACGACATCTAATGTCCATAGTCAGGAAACCATGACTATCTGTTGATCACAACGAGCTGGTCAACTAGAGGCTTACCAGGGACATAGTGTGGTCTAAGTATTCACACGTGTATTACGATTTCCGGATAATACAGTTATAGCATGAATAAAAGACAATTATCATGAACAATGAAATATAATAATACTTTTATTATTGCCTCTAGGGCATATTTCCAACAACGCGACACTACAATCAGAGACCCTTCGACGAAACTGTGCGCGATGCATTAATCGCAAACAGAGATGTAAAAAAACCATTAAAAAGATGCAAAATGTTTGCGATGGCGGATACATTGAACACGGTTCAGATTTTAGTTGCGCGTGGGCATGGATAAACGGTTTGTGATGAGGCGAAATAGTAGAAACGGACAGCCAGATGAAGGTGTGTGTGCGATATACGACATACAGTTCATTGGGATGAACTGTTTGTGATTAGGCAACACAAGAGACACGGTCAGCCAGATCAAGGTGTGTGCGATATATGACATACAGTTCACTCCGATGAACTGTTTTCGATTAGGCAACGCAACAGGAATGGTTCAGCCAGATCAAGGTGTGTACAATGGAGTGCATACAGTTCATTTCAATAAACTGTTTGTGTTGAGCCAAGAGAATAGAACCGTTTCGTGTAAACAAGATGTGTGTGATACGCGGCAAACATCCAATTACATAGGTGGCTAGTACACATGACATTTCCACACACCAAAGTAAACTATTACATGCATAATTAACTAGGATAAATGATCATCTGATCATCATCTACTTCATGTGATGCTTGCCGCCACTACTCTACTAGGATAAACGGAACAATATTGTTTACTGTGAATAGTGTGCTCTGTTGGGCACACAAGTATATGGATCATAGCCTTGGGCGAGCAATGTGCCCGCACATGTCGTGCTAGCTCGATATTCCTTCTACGCTAAGTTCCCATTAATTGATGGAGTTTTATGAACACGCCACCATTTCCCGTCATTTCCTCACCGGTTTCCCACTGCCACCTAGCGATATTGCGCATAAAACTAGGCGGCGTGTGCTACCTCTTGAGCACTGCGTTGGTTTTCCCTTGAAGAGAAAAGAATAATGCAGCAAAGTAGCGTAATTATTTCCCTCAGTTTTTGAGAACCAAGGTATCAATCTAGTAGGAGACTACACGCAAGTCCCTCGTACCTACGCAAACAAATAAGAACCTCGCAACCAACGCGATAAAGGGGTTGTCAATCCCTTCACGGTCACTTACGAGAGTGAGATCTGATAGAGATAATAACGATAAGATAAATATTTTTGGTATTTTTATAATATAGATTGAAACTAAAGATTGAAAAATAAACGCTAATAGAAATAGCTTGTTGACGGAAGATTAATATAAAGGAGAATAGACCCGGGGGCCATAGGTTTCACTAGTGGCATCTCTCAAGATAGCATAAGTATTACGGTGGGTGAACAAATTACTATCGAGCAATTGATAGAAAAGCGAATAATTATGAGAATATCTAGGCATGATCATGTATATAGGCATCACGTCCGTGACAAGTAGACCGACTCCTGCCTGCATCTACTACTATTACTCCACACATCGAGCGCTATCCAACATGCGTCTAGAGTATTAAGTTCATAAGAACAGAGTAACGCACTAGGTAAGATGACATGATGTAGAGGGATAAACTCAAGCAATATGATATAAACCCCATCCTTTTATCCTCGATGGCAACAATACAATACGTGTCGTTTCCCTTTCTGTTACTGGGATCGAGTACCACAAGATTGAACCCAAAGCTAAGCACTTCTCTCATTGCAAGAAAGATCAATCTAGTAGGCCAAACCAAACTGATAATTCGAAGAGACTTGCAAAGATAACCAATCATGCATAAAAGATTTCAGAGAAGAATCAAATATTGTTCATAGATAGACTTGATCATAAACCCACAATTCATTGGATCTCGACAAACACACCGCAAAAAGAGTTACATCGAATAGATCTTCAAGAAGATCGAGGAGAACTTTGTATTGAGATCCAAAGAGAGAGAAGAAGCCATCTAGCTAATAACTATGGACCCGAAGGTCTGAAGTAAACTACTCACACATCATCGGAGAGGCCATGGAGTTGATGTAGAGGCCCTCCATGATCGATGCCCCTCCGGCAGAGCTCTGGAAAAGGCCCCAAGATGGGATCTCTTGGGTATGGAAGGTTGCGGCGGTGGAAATAGGGTTTCGTGGTGCCCTCGGATGTTTTCGGGGTATATGAATATATATAGGAGGAAGAAGTAGGTCGGTGGAGCCACGAGGGGCCCACGAGGGTGGAGGGCGCGCCTAGGGGGGTAGGCGCGCCCCCTGCCTCATGGCCTCCTTGTTGGTTGCTTGACGTCCACTCCAAGTCCCCTGGATCACGTTTGTTCCAAAAATAACTCTCCCGAAGGTTTTGTTCCGTTTGGATTCCGTCTTATCAAAATAACATAGCCAAAGAAAGCTTATCCCTACAAAATCATATAGTTTGGCCATGCTTCATTTTCATCAAACAAAATGCTCTCATCATGCACAACACCGATGACAAGCCAATCAATTGTTTCATACTTAGCCTTTTCAAACTCTTTCAACTTTTACGCAATATATGAGCGCGAGCCATGGACATAGCACTATGGGTGGAATAGAATATAATGATTGAGGTTGTGTGAGAAGACAAAAAAGGAGAAAGTCTCACATTGACGTGGCTAATCAATGGGCTATGGAGAAGCCCACTGATTGATGTCAATGCAAGGAGTAGGGATTGCCATGCAATAGATGCACTTGAGCTATAAATATATATGAAAGCTCATCAAAGAAACTAAGTGGGTGTGCATCCAACTTGCTTGCTCACGAAGACCTAGGGCATTTGAGGAAGCCCATCATTGGAATATACAAGCCAAGTTCTATAATCAAAAATTCCCACTAGTATATGAAAGTGACAAAATAAGAGACTCTCTATCATGAAGATCATGGTGCTACTTTGAAGCACAAGTGTGGAAAAAGGATAGTAACATTGTCCCTTCTCTCTTTTTCTCTCATTTTTTTATTTTTATTTTTTATTTGGGTCTTCTCTTTTTTTTCTTGGCTTTTTTTTCTTTTTTTATCCGTCCGGAGTCTCATCCCGACTTGTGGGGGAATCATAGTCTCCATCACCCTTTCCTCACATGGGACAATGCTCTAATGATGATCATCACACTTTTATTTACTTACAACTCAAGAATTACAACTCGATACTTAGAACAAAATATGACTCTATGTGAATGCCTCCGGCGGTGTACCGGGATATGCGATGAATCAAGAGTGACATGTTTGAAAAATTAAGCATGGTGGCTTTGCCACAAATACGATGTCAACTACATGATCATGCAAGGCAATATGCCAATGATGATGCGTGTCATAATAAACAGAACAGTGGAAAGTTGCATGGCAATATATCTCGGAATGGCTATGGAAATGCCATAATACGTAGGTATGATGGCTGTTTTGAGGAAGATATAAGGATGCTTATGTGTGATAGAGCGTATCATATCACGGGGTTTGGATGCACCGGAAAAGTTTGCACCAACTCTCAAGGTGAGAAAGGGCAATGCACGGTACCGAAGAGGCTAGCAATGATGGAAGGGTGAGAGTGCGTATAATCTATTGACTCAACATTAGTCATAAAGAACTCACATACTTATTGCAAAAATCTACAAGTCATCAAAACCAAGCACTACGCGCATGCTCCTAGGGGGATAGATTGGTAGGAAAAGACCATCGCTCGCCCCCGACCGCCAATCATAAGGCAAGCAATCAAAGAACACCTCATGCTTCAATTTTTTCACACAACATTTACCATACGTGCATGCTACGGGACTTGCAAACTTCAACACAAGTATTTCTCAATTTCGCAGTTACTCAACTAGCACACCTCTAATATTACCACCTTTATATCTCAAAACAACTATCAAGTATCCAACTTCTCTTAGTATTTAATGCACTTTAAGGTTTTTATCTTGGATGCCTATCATATTAGGACTAATTTTATAACCAAAGAAAATTACCATGCTATTCTAAAGGACTCTCAGAATAATATAAGTGAAGCATGAGAGATCAATAATTTCTATAAAATAGAACCACCACCATGCTCTAAAAGATATAAGCGAAGCACTAGAGCAAAATTATCTAGCTCAAAAGATATAAGTGAAGCACATAGAGTATTCTAATAAATTTCGATTCATGTGTGTCTCCCCCAAAAGGTGTGTACAGAAAGGATGATTGTGGTAAACTAAAAATCAAAGACTCGAATCATACAAGACGCTCCAAGCAAAACACATATCATGTGGTGAATAAAAATATAGCTCCAAGTAAAGTTACCGATGGACAAAGACGAAAGAGGGGATGCCTTCTGGGGCATCCCCAAGCTTAGGCTTTTGGTTGTCCTTGAATTTTACCTTGGGGTGCCTTTTGAATCCACAAGCTTAGGCTCTTGCCACTCCTTGTTCCATAATCCATCAAATTTTTACCCAAAACTTGAAAACTTCACAACACAAAACTTAAACAGAAAATCTCATGAGCCCCGTTAGTGAAAGAAAACAAAATACCACTTCAAGGTAATGTAATGAACTCATTATTTATTTATATTGGTGTTAAACCTACTGTATTCCAACTTTTCTATGGTTCATAAACTCCATTACTAGCCATAGATTCATCGAAATAAGCAAACAACACACGAAAAACAGAATCTGTCAAAAACAGAACAGTCTGTAGTAATATGTAGGTTTCGAATACTTCTGGAACCCCAAAAATTCTAAAATAAATTTATGGACGTGAGGAATTTGTCTATAAATCATCTGAAAAAATAATTAACTAAATATCACTCTCCAGTAAAACATGGCAGCTAATCTCGTGAGCGCTAAATTTTCTGTTTTTTACAGCAAGATCGCAAAGACTTTCCCCAAGTCTTCCCAAAGGTTCTACTTGGCACAAACACTAATTAAAAGCATAAAACCACATCTAAACAGAGGCTAGATGAATATTTATTACTAAACACAATCAAAAAGCAAGGAACAAAAATAAAATTGGGTTGTCTCCCAACAAGCGCTATCGTTTAACGCCCCTAGCTAGGCATAAAAGTAAGGATAGATTTTGTATTATCATCTTTGGTATGCAATTATTCAATAGAACACTTATAACCACCCTTAGGAGTTTCCTTCTTTCTATTAATGATTAAACTCCTAGGCAATAAATCAAGAAAATCATTTGTAGCAAAAGGTTCTTTAATGATATTGAAGAAGTTGGGGTGAACACTTATAGATTTGAGATCCGCAATTTCCTTACTAGAAGTTTCACCCTTGTTTTTAGGAACATACATAAATTTGGCAACCTTGGTGGTAGGAGGATTTGGAGTATTTTTAATGGATGACAAGGCAGATCCTAAATTAGTAATGATATCCTCAACTTTACCAATTCTTCTGGAATCTAGATCTATTCTTTCGTTAACTATTGTTTCTTTTTCTTTAAAAAATTTCAGAGTAGCTCCTACCTTAGATCCATATTGAGTGATTTGGTTGTGGATCTTTTTATCCAAATTTTCAATCAACTCCACAGAGGCAACTTTATTTTCGATAATTTCAAGCCTTTGCATCACATGTTCCAAAGTTAAAATAGTTCCATTAACCAAGAGAGGTGGTGGGACAAACAAATCTATCATAGCATTATAAGAATCAAAAGTATGGCTACCCAAGAAATTCCCTCCGGTAATGGTACCAAGAATATATCTGTTCCAAGGGGTGATGCCTACATAAAAATTTCAAAGAAGCACGGAAGTGGATAGCTTCCTAGAGGATCTATTCTGAGCATTGCAAATTCTATACCAAGCATCTTTTAAATTTTCTCCCTCCATTTGTTTAAAATTGAGAACTTCATGCTCGGGAGTACTAACAACGATAGGAGAATTAGCCATAACGACACACGGCAACACAAGAAGCAAGCGAAAAGAGACGAACTAGAAAAGAGAAGGGGAACAGAAAAAGAGGGCGAATAAAACGGCAAGGGTGAAGTGGGGGAGAGGAAAACGAGAGGCAAATGGCAAATAATGTAATGCGAGGGATAAGAGTTTGTGAAGGGTACTTGGTATGTCTTGGCTTGTGCATAGATCTCCCCAGCAACGACGCCAGAAATCCTTCTTGCTACCTCTTGAGCACTGCGTTGGTTTTCCCTTGAAGAGGAAAGGGTGATGCAGCAAAGTAGCGTAAGTATTTCCCTCAGTTTTTGAGAACCAAGGTATCAATCCAGTAGGAGACTACACGCAAGTCCCTCGTACCTACGCAAACAAATAAGAACCTCGCAACCAACGCGATAAAGGGGTTGTCAATCCCTTCACGGCCACTTACGAGAGTGAGATCTGATAGAGATAATAATGATAAAATAAATATTTTTGGTATTTTTATAATATAGATTGAAAGTAAAGATTGAAAAATAAACGGTAATAGAAATAGCTTGTTGATGGAAGATTAATATAAAGGAGAATAGACCCGGGGGCCATAGGTTTCACTAGTGGCTTCTCTCAAGATAGCATAAGTATTACGGTGGGTGAACAAATTACTGTCGAGCAATTGATAGAAAAGCGAATAATTATGAGAATATCTAGGCATGATCATGTATATAGGCATCACGTCTGCGACAAGTAGACCGACTCCTGCCTGCATCTACTACTATTACTCCACACATCGACCGCTATCCAACATGCATCTAGAGTATTAAGTTCATAAGAACAGAGTAACACATTAGGTAAGATGACATGATGTAGAGGGATAAATTCAAGCAATATGATATAAACCCCATCCTTTTATCCTCGATGGCAACAATACAATACGTGTCGTTTCCCTTTCTGTTACTGGGATCGAGCACCACAAGATTGAACCCATTGCAAGAAAGATCAATCTATTAGGCCAAACCAAATTGATAATTCGAAGAGACTTGCAAAGATAACCAATCATGCATAAAAGGTTTCAGAGAAGAATCAAATATTTTTCATAGATAGACTTGATCATAAACCCACAATTCATCGGATCTCGACAAACACACCATAAAAAGAGTTACATCGAATAGATCTTCAAGAAGATCGAGGAGAACTTTGTATTGAGTTCCAAAGAGAGAGAAGAAGCCATCTAGCTAATAACTATGGACCCGAAGGTCTGAAGTAAACTACTCACACATCATCGGAGAGGCCATGGAGTTGATGTAGAGGTCCTCCGTGATCGATGCCCCCTCCGGCGGAGCTCCGGAAAAGGCCCCAAGATGGGATCTCTTGGGTACAGAAGGTTGCGGCGGTGGAAATAGGGTTTCGTGGTGCTCCTGGATGTTTTCGGGGTATATGAATATATATAGGATGAAGAAGTAGGTCAGTGGAGCCACGAGAGGCCCACGAGGGTGGAGGGCGCGCCCAGGGGGGTAGGTGCGCCCCCTGCCTCGTGGCCTCCTCGTTGGTTTCTTGATGTCCACTCCAAGTCCCCTGGATCACGTTTGTTTCAAAAATAACTCCCCCGAAGGTTTTATTCCGTTTGGATTCCGTCTGATATTCCTTTTCTGTGAAACACTGAAATAGGCAAAAAACAATAATTTGCACTAGGCCTTGGGTTAATAGGTTAGTCCCAAAAATAATATAAAAGTGTATAAATAAGCCCATTAAACATCCAAAACAGAATATATAATAGCATGGAACAATAAAAAATTATAGATAAGTTGGAGACGTATCAACGTGCGACACACAGAGGCAACAAGCGCAGCCTGTAGCACATCCACCTTTTCCAAGCATGCCAACCCACCAAAGCGCCGCCTCTTCCATCAACCTCCTCGACGAGAAAAACGAGAAGGCGCCATGGCCCGTCGAGGCCGAGACGCTCCTCGGCAATGTGATGGACGACGCCGTGATGCGCGTCATCGCTAGGGTTGACCAGACCCTTGGCGCATGGCGCTTCAGTGCCGCGGATCAAGATATGCATGTCAGCACCGAGAGGCTGCAGTTCGCCGCACAAAATGATCGATGGTGTGCCACGGAGCAAGCTAGGCGCATCCACGCCGATAGGCTGCGGCTCGCCGCACAGCGAGACCATTGTAGTGCCGCAAAGCAAGAGGCGCAGCGCGCCGCACAGCAAGAGCGGATCCATTGGTACTTGCCTACTGTCAACAAGGCATCGTAGCTGGGTACACGTCCTGTCAGTACCCCCATTTCTTGCCAGGAGTGGGCAGAGTCCGTCAATGCCGTACTTGCACCAGAGGTCGGCTGCGCCGTACTTGCACCGGACGCCCACTGCGCCGTTCGCATGGGTCATGCTATTTGCCTTGTCCGCAGCCCGCTCAATGCCAGCGCGCTGGTCACTAGGCTCGACCGCCTCCTTGGCACAAATGTCACCTGGGCGTAGTAGAGGAACATGACCGTCACATGCTCGAGCTGGTGATCTCCAATGAAATAGCTAACATGGAGCTCGAGATCGCGCTCCATATGTACCGTGAGCGTGTCGACTGCTTGGGCAAACATCTGCACGAGTTCAGGCAGAGCTAAGAGCTATCGTAGATAAGGGCTGCTGATCATGGTCTCATGGACGCGTTTTATTTTGTTTAGTCGTTTCGACATGGATCGCTATGTATTCACAGTAATCATAATATTGCTTTGTTTCAAGGTGTGCACACTCTGTTTTCCGTTCTTATATGTTCTGTTTATATGCTTTCCATTCTGTATATATGTGGACGATAACAGCTAGATACAAATTAGTATACGAAAACAGATAGAAAATGAAATTCATTATATATATATATATATATATATATATATATATATATATTAATTGGTCATTAGTTCATCACAGAATATATATAATGTCATCACATATACGTGATGATACTTAACTACTAGGTACAATGCATAAAATTGAAAATGAACAATACTAAAACTAATAATCCCTCCTAGAGGCAGTATTCCAGCAGCCCCTCGCCAGTAGCTCCCTGGTGCGTGGTGTCCTCCTAGAGCGGAGGCAGTACTCTGCCTCCTCCGCCTCGTAGCGCTTGACGTACCGATCTGCCTCTTGCCGAAGGACGAGCGCGAACGATCTTTCCATTTTGTTGGGTGCAACCGGAGCTCCCCGTCTTTGTACACCTCCTCCGCATGATGACGCGTCTGCCCCCAAAGCTCCACCGCCTCCTTTTTCCAGGCGGCATCACGGGCTTCACAGGCCGCCTGGTACCTGGCTTCCTCCTCCGCCATCTCCATCTTGAATGCTACTAGCCTAGCTTTCTTAGCTGGCGACATCGACTTCCACAGTCAAAGATTGCACTGGCCCCAAAA